>NC_143582.1:227820392-228120871 GCF_048544385.1 Mastigoproctus giganteus | reverse complement strand
AAAGAATAGGAGTAAGTTCAGGAGCACAGATTTTGAGAACAAGTGGAGAAATACCATCAGGACCTGGAGCTTTCTTAGCATCAAGATTCATCAAAATCCTTCTGATATCCTTTTGACGGAAGACCACAGGAGGCATTGAATGGACCGTGTTGGGAATGGTGGGAGGTGTTTTACCAAGTTCATTAATACATGAGCTGGAAGAAAAATGGGATGCTAGCAGGTCAGCTTTATCCTTGGCTGAAGTGACAACAGAACCATCTGGTTTGGACAGAGGTGGGAGCAGAGATGGGCAAAAGTTGCGGCCAATAGCTTTGGCAAGAGACCAGAATGCTCGGCTACCATTAGGGCAAGAAGCAAGTTTTCTACTCTTAGCCTGTTCAAACTCTAGTTTGGACTGATTAATAACTGCTTTACAATTGTTGCGAGCTTTGGTGTAGGCAGAAAATGAAACTGAAGAATTAGAAACAAGCCAATTACGATAGGCAACATTCTTCTCTTGAACAGCCTTAGCACATTTATTGGAAAACCAAGGTTTAGATAAAGGACGAGATTTTAAAGTGGAGTGTGGGATAAAGGATTCCATTCCTGCAAGAATAATTTCACTGACACGATCTGAGCAAACGTTGACATCAGGAGTTTTGAAACAGTAATCCGACCAAGGAAAAGAAGAAAAGAAGTCTCGCAGGTCATCCCATTTTGCATTCTTGTAATGCCAAACAACACGAGGTTGGGAATAGCCATGAGATAAAGGTTCCATTGGAGAAGAGACAATCACCAAGTTGTGATCTGAAGTGCCTAAAGGGCCTCTCACTTCGACCGTGTACTTAGAAGGGTTGTTTGTGAGAAAAAGATCAAGCGTATTGGCTGTATGATTCGGATTGTCCGGTATTCTTGTAGGTAAATGAACAATCTGTGCTAGGTCATTAGTAATTGCAAAAGCCTCAGCATCTCGACCTGCTGGGTCGGTGTGACTAGAAAACGGAAGCCAGCTGGAGTTGTGAACATTAAAATCACCAAGGAAAATTACCTCACTGTTAGGAAAGTTGGACTGGAGAAAGTCAAGTTGCAACGAGAGGAAGTCAAAGAGCTCCAAGTGATTAGTGGAGTTGGGAGAACGGTAGAGACAACAGATGAATTTGACACAATGAGGTAGAGAGATTTTAAGCCAGAGAAGATCAAAGAGTGGAGATTCCAAATTGCCAAGTCTCTGACAGGGAATATCAGAACGGACATATGCACAAGTACCACCTTTGAGGCGAAAGGAATCATACAGCGAATAATTTGGGCATCTGAGATGAACAGTAGTTGAATCAACCGATAACTGAGATTCTGTCAGAAAAAGTACATGGGGTTTGGCAGACTGCAAGTGGAAATGGACATCGTTGAGATTAGAATTGAGACCACGTATATTTGTGAAATGAATTAGGAAATCCTTGGGAGGTTTAGATCTTTTCGCAGATAAGCTTGTTCTATTAGTTTGACAATTCATGGTGTATTCAATAGTAAGAAAAAGTGGGTGGGACATGCTGTATGAAGTAATGAAATTTTTGGATATGGCGTACATGTGGGAAGAATATACCCAGATCCTTGACATTATGAATGATATTGATGATGGGATATCAAGTTTAATGTCTAAGTTTGCAGATGATACAAAGGTTGGCAGGGTCGTTAAGGACACTACTGACGCTATGCCGCTGCAACAGGATCTGGAAAGGTTGAACAGATGGGCTGAGAGGTGGCAAATGAAGTTTAACATTGACAAATGTAAAGTACTACGTATGGGTAACAGTAACCCCAGAGCAATGTATCAACTCTGCGGTACTACACTGACAGTGGTGGAGAATGAAAAGGACCTGGGGGTAATTGTGCAGGCAGATATGAAGTTCTCTGAGCAGTGCAGACAAGCTGCAAGAGTAGCTCATGGTGTCTTGTCAATGATATACAGGAATTTTTCTAGCAGGGATAAGGAGGTGATTATTCCCTTGTATAAGGCAATGGTTAGGCCACATCTTGAGTACTGTATACAGGTCTGGAGGCCTCATTTCAAGAAGGATGTAGAGCTGCTGGAACGGGTACAGAGAAGGGCAACAAGATTAGTAAATGGAACAAAGGGTTGCTCTTACGAAGAAAGGCTTAAGTTTTGCAAATTACAGAGTCTGGAGACTAGGCACCGGCGAGGTGATCTGATAGAGGTGTATAAGGCTTTGAATGGTTTGAGCATGCTCAATGCCAATGGGATTCTTCATCTTTCTCAGAATAATCACCTCAGAGGGCATAAATTCAAATTGAGGAAGGACGGATGTCGGATAGATGTGCGGAAATTTGCCTTTGGCCAGCGGGTGGTTGGTTGGTGGAACCGACTTCCATCACTTGTTGTTGAAGTTGATAGCCTAAACAAATTTAAAGCTCAACTGGACAGGTATTTCGAACAAACGGAGGGGTGAAATGGGAGAGGGTTTTTTTTTTTTTTTGGCTGATGCTGAATAAGCTTGCTTTCTTGCATCATATGCCTCTACTAATGCTAATGCTAATGCTTACTCCACCGAATCAATGTTAGTGATAAATAGGATACACCCGCTGCCTACTCTACCGAATCAACATTTGGAACAGGTTATGCCAATAACATAATTACCCATTTGAATGTAGCTATTTGTTGAATAAGGTATAAGGTATGTTCGTGTCAGACGGCACCTGGGATTTCTCCCATCTCCGCATGTGTTTCACTGTATCGAGGACAGTACACTGTCAAGCCAGAGACTTGAAAGTGTGTGGGTCGTGTCTGTGCAGTGTGATATGTTGTGCCCATTGTTTATCCGGCTAATTGGCCGCCAGGCCCCTAGTGGGGCCCGACGTTGCCCATACCCTGCCACGTGGAGGCTAGCCGGGTGTATCCAGTATCACAACAATTTGCTCTGGCAGGTCCTGCCACCTAGTTTCCTGGGATTTCAGTGGCTAGGGCCTATTTAAAAAAAAAAAATTTATGCATTTGACATTAATGCTTAATGGGATTGCTGTTAGGAAATCGCTGGTTAGGGTTGAACACTAAAGAGATATGTTAAAGGCCAAATAGGTCGGGCAAAATTTTGATGTTATTAAATTTAGACATGTAACGCTAGATAAAAGCTGATAGATATCTTAGAGATTTGCACAAAACCGGTAGAATTTAGACGTTGGTTATAATTTGGCGGCATTGTTAAGGGGTGTACTAGGTCGATTTAGTGAGAGAGAGAGAGAGAGGGGGGGGGAGATTGAAGACTGGGGAGGAAACAGATAGAAGAATAGGGACGGATAGAGTAGGCATCCCCAAAGAGGTCAGTGGAGACGAGCCCCACCAGGCGAAATATGGGGGGTAGGCAGGGAGGAGAGGAGACAGAGATCCGTCTCCTCCATTCCCTGCCTGGGGATGGGGTTTTAAAGGGAACCAGGTTAGAGTACCCAGTTCGGATCGCCAATGGCGTGTTGGCAGCAAAGCCGCAGAATGTCTTCGTCGGTGTCATGTCCAAGGAGTGTCGAATCCGGTATGAAGGTCCACCTGCCCATCCCGCTCTGGGGGTGGGATATGTTAGCTGGCAGTGGGGAACCTACCAGGTGAAGGGGGGGGGACACACACATTTACTTCATTCGTAATGTGCATTCTCACTCTACTTGCATTCTTTTTTTTTTTTTTTTTTTATACTTTTTTCTTATTTTATAATTTTTTTTTTTTTTTTTTTTTTTAATACTTTTTTCTTATTTTATAATTTTTTTTTTTTTTTTTTTTTATTTTATTTTTTTTTTTATACTTTTTTCTTATTTTATAATTTTTTTTTTTTATATATATATATATATATATATATTTTTTATTTATTTATTTATTTATTTATTTATTTATTTTTTTTTTTTTTTTATTATTTCACTCAACTCATTCATCTTTTTCTCACACACCAGGAGGGGATGCAATGATGGGTAGCGTAAATTTAAATACTAATTAAAACCAGGGTTAGTGTGTACTTAACTTAGCATTTGTGGTTTGTGTTCTTTTCTCTCACGCTTGCACTTTTATTCATTCTTCTAGCTCTCATCTCATTTATTCGACTCTTTCTTTCTGCACTGCACTCTCTGGGCACCGCAACTTACTGTTATTCTTCAGTTGTGGTGCAGGCCTAGCTGCAAGGTGTTTTTTTTTTTTTTTTTTTGCAGGCCAGGGGAGAATGCAGTGATAGTGTTTATGTGGTTTGTAAATGTTTGTTGGTACAATATATATAAAGTAATGTAAGTTATTTTTAACTTTGTATATTTGTTGAATAGTGTGATTGCAACAATACAAGTATTTGTATTGTTACAATCATACTTTCATGTTACTGTGATGCTTTGTTGCAAATTACACGTGCAACCCTAATGACATCTGCAAGAAACAACAGCATCCAAGCATAATATGCTATCGAAACTATGACTTGGCTCGGGATCTCAAAGAGTACAAGTGCAAGATGGTAACATGGCACATTCCATTTCACAATGAGGAAAGAGATACTGTCAGAGGCCCCGGTTAAAATTGACGACAAGATGTTTGTTTGTTATTTGGTTTTTAGGAGCATTAGCAACTAAGGCCATATTGCTCCGGGATATGCGGTGGTCATTCCCTGACCTTTCCGCATCCTCCGTATTTGGTGGTGACGGGCTCGAACCCCGGTCTAATCAAGAAGCGTGTTCTACGCACTGCCGCTCCTTCCCACCTGGCTACGGAGGCGCCATTGACGACAAGAGCTCAATCTAGATCGTAAATTGTATGAATCAGACTCGGGCATTTGCAAACAATGAAATATGCAAGACTGCATCAAGATGATGGTGTCCCTGACGAAGCATGTGGAATGATCTGCCTAGCCCTGTAACGCGACTGCGAGATTTATTTATTTTTTTTTTTGGCTGATGCTGCATAAGCTTGCTTTCTTGCATCAAATGCCTCTACTAATGCTAAAACTTACAATCATCCAAACAACGAGATGAATGAGGATGTAAAGCTCAACCCACTCAATGAATTACAAAGAAACACAAACGCTTCATTGATAAGACTCCAACTTAATGAGAATGGCCAATGACAAGCAAAAGATTCTACTTATACATATAATTTGGTGTCTATTATCTCCCAGTCATGAACCAATTGAAATATTCTTGACCAGCCGAGCTGGTTGCAGATATACTTAAATAGAAGGGGATGCGAGAATGTTTTTTTGCTATCGAGGCTGTGTTAAGTGGTTAGGAAACTAGTTTGAGGTGATGTCAGGGCTAGCCCTAAAATTTTTGTGACCCTTTTCAAGAATTACTTGTGGACTCTCTTTGTTATAGTAGTGGGAGTAATGGAAGCATGTGATTCAAAACAGCAAGTGTATGTGCTTAAGTATGATCAGACAAAAAAAAAATTTCACACATCCATTTTTTCTAAAAGTGTGTCCAGTTACCCCTTTAATTTATTTAAGCTATCAATTTCCATGACAGATGGAAATTTTGTTCCAGCAATTAACCACCCACTGGCTAAAGGCAAATTTCCACACATATATTCTACAACTGTCTTTCCTCAATTTGAATTTATAGCCCTTACAGGCTTGTAATCTGAGCAAGTGTAAGAATCCCATCAGAATTCAGTGTGCTCAACCCATTCAAGGCCTTATACACCTCGATTAGATCACCTTGCAGGTGCCTAGTCGCCAGCCGCTGAAATTTGCAGAACTTGAGCCTTTTGGGTAAGAGAACCGCCTTCATTCCCCTCACCAATCTTGTTGCCCTTCTCTGTACACACTCAAGCAACTCTACATCCTACCTAAAATGAGGCCTTCAGTCTGTATACAGCACTCAAGGCATGGCGTGACCATTGCCCAATACAAAGGGATAATCACCTTTTCCCCACTAGCAAAATTCCTGTATATCATTGACAATATACCATGTCCTGCTCTGGCAGCCTGTCTGCATTGCTCAGAAAACTTCATATCTCACTGCACAATTACTCCCATATCTTTTCGTTTGCTACCTTCCTAAGTGTAGTTCTACACAGTTGGTACATTTCTCTGGGGTTATTTCTACCCATATGCAGTACTTTGCATTTGTCAATGCTAAACTTCATTTACCACTTCTCAGCCCATTTGCCCAAATTTTCTAGATCCTGTTGCAGTAGCACACTGCCATTATTGTCATTAACAACCCTGCCAACTTTTGTATCATCTGCAAACTTCGACATTAAGCCTGATATACCTTCATCAATGTCATTGATAAATACAATATAGAAAACAGTGGGACCAACACCAAACCCTGGAGACTACACTAATAACATTAGTCCATGAAGAGCAGCGTCCATTGATTACCACTCTGTCTTCTCTCACTCAACCACCCTTTTATTCATTGTAGCAACTTATCCTTAATACCATAATGTTCCAATTTGTATAGTAGTTTCCATGTGCAACAGTGTCAAAAGCTTTCCTGAAATCCAAGTATATGATGATAAAATTATTTTTTGCATCCAGTTCCTTTGTAACCACATCATAGTATCCCATCACATTGGTCAGACAAGACTTCCCCTCATCAAACCTGTGTCTGAATTAAAACTGCAATCTTGTCTAGATGATCCTGCAATGCACCTTTAACCAGTGACTCCATTGTTTTCCCTGGAATGGAAGTTAAACTAACTGGTCTGTAATTACTCGTAGCATTCTTAGTTCCCCCTTTTGTAAATTGGAAACACATTGAGAATGAATTTTTACGCTCTACTTCTAGCAATTTTCAATTCGAATGCGCAAGCGCCTTTGGGGTGAATATAATATGGGTAACTAGGCATTAAGATGGCGATAGAAATGAGGAAAAGACACGGATGATATTATTTAGACCATTTGAGTGCGGGACCCTATTCGATAGAACCTAATGAACATGCTTATAGTTGGCCCTGGGCGATTCATAGAACAAACGGTCGGTCACTGCATAAGCAGAGCAAGAAAGGATCCGTGAGCTGCTTTTCTTGGGAAATGCAACAAAAGCAAGGCGTGTGGAATTTGAATTACTGTGAGTACGTGTGCAGAAAGGACAAAAGGGGTGATATCGGGCAGGGAGTGGGTATGTTCTTTATTAAAAGTAAGTACATTCTAAGACAGTGTATCCAATGTACCAGCGTTTCTGGGGTGATGTTGAGGCAGTCGGTGTGATAACTGAGAAAACAAAATTGAAAATAGAAATCTGTTAAGTCAAATGAGAAAAACAACTGTATAGACAAATAGAGCAAACCAGTAAATTCAATGTTTTGTAATGGGTGATTTAAACTTTTCAGGTATTGACTGAAACTTGATTGTTCGTTTAGCACAAAACCAAAACTTTTTCGAATGTATTGGATAATTTGGTAGAATTTTTTTCAGCCTCGACTGTACTTGTTAACAGGAGAGATTGCTTCTACAGGGATCGGATACACTTAAATAGAAAGGGTGCAAGAATATTTGCTGATGCTATCGAGGCAGTGTTAGGTGGGGGGAGACAAAGACGAATAGATTAACAGTAGCCGCTGGCAGAGGTGAAAGAGATTCTTGCACTGCTTCTATTGGAATGAGCAGAAGCCTGAAAAACAAGATGTAGGATATTTCAGAGACTGCCGGGAGTCATTGCGGTACAAGTAAACACATGGGTTGTGTTAGGGTATCTAAGAATAGAAATAGGTGCATGTATACTTGCGAGTACACCAATGCTAGGAGTTTAGTAAATAAATTTGATGAATTTGAGGTATTGCTCAAAACATCAAAGGCAGATATTGTTGGGATATCAGAGACGTGGTGTCACACAGATATAAGGAATGCAAAACTGGAATTTGGGGAGTACAACGTCTACAGAAAGGATAGACTGGATAGGAAGGGAGGAGGGTTATGCTATTAGTTAAGATATACATAAAATCCAAGGAGGTGAAGCCAGTGGACATTGCTGGACAGTTCATTGTCGAGTCAGTTTGGTGTGACATAAGCATTGGGAGATCAAAATTGAGAGTAGGAGTGTGCTATGGGCCTAATGACTCTGAGGAGTATAATAAGAAACTGTACAGGGAAATAGAGTGGGCCAGTAAATCAGAGAGTCTTATAATGGGAGATTTTAATTTACCAGATATTGACCACACACTAGCAAGGCTTTTGTGGATTTATTGGATGATTGTTTTCTACATCAGCATGTTCGGGAGGTAACTAGAGGGAGGAATACTCTTGATTTGATTATCAGCAGTGATTCTTCATGCATTAAGAATCTGCAGATAAATGAACAACTAGGTGGCAGTGATCACAGTGTGCTGAAGTGGGATTTACTCAAAGAGGTAACTACCATTAGGGGTTAAGGGAAGGGATATTGCTTTCATAAAGGTGACAATGATGGACTGAGACAGTATTTAAATTCTATACAGTGGGACCAACTGATGATGTTACCAACAGCAAATGTAAAATGGGAAGCATTCAAAGAACTTATCTTGGAAGCTACTAGGCTTTACATACCAACTAAGAAATATTGTTCAAGGTTTAGGCCTAAATGGATGTCAGATGAACTGATGAGGCATATGGCAGAGAAGAAACATGCATGGGATACATACAAATTAACACATGACACAGAAGCCTATGATAGATACAAGTTGATCTCGAACCAAGTTACAAAGGAGGTTAGGCAGGCGAAGGCATATTACGAGAAATCTTTGGCAAGGAATGCAAAGAAAAACAGCAAAGAGTTCTTTATTTATGTAAACTCTAGAAGGAAGGGGATGAATCAGATTAGTCCACTTAATATTGATGGGTCAACTGTTGATGACCCTGCTCAGGTAGCTAACAAACTAAATGAATATTTTGCATCGACATCCACACATGAGGAGTTATTTAGCGAGGGGAAAGCCAGAGGTGTATTCAACTCTAGCAGTACGCTAAAGAATCTTGTAATAACTGGGAGTAAAGTGGAGGAGAAATTGTTGAAGATAAACACAAGAAAGGCACCTGCGGTGGATGGGATCTATCCAGTTATATTAAAGGAGGCAGCAAAGGAAGTAAAGAAACCATTAGCCATAATTATGAGAGCTTCCTTGGACTCAGGGGAGGTACCCACAGACTGGAGATGTACAAATGTCACCCCAATTCACAAAGGAGGATCAAAGGCTGACACAAGTAATTATAGACCTGTGAGTTTAACTTCTGTTCCAGGAAAATTAATGGAGGCACTAGTTAAAGAAGCACTGCAGGATCATTTAGACAAGACTTCAGCTACAGCTCGGATTGCATGGTTTTGTTAAGGGGAAGTCATGCCTGACCAATTTGATTGGATACTATGATGCTTTCACAAAGGGACTGGATGCAGGGAATAACTTTGATATTATATACTTGGATCTTAGAAAGGTCTTTAGATACTGTTGCACATGGAAGACTGCTGCCCAAATTGGAGCAGTATGGCATTGGAGGCAAATTGCTGCTGTGGATAAAGGGGTGGCTGAGGGGGAGAAGACAGAGAGTGGTAATCAATGGACACTGCTCGTCGTAGACTAATGTTATTAGTGGAGTCCCTCAGGGCTCAGTGTTGGGTCCATTATTGTTTTCTGTATTCATAAATGATATTGATGAGGGTATATCAAGCTTAATGTTGAAGTTTGCAGACGATACAAAGGTAGACACGGTTGTCAAGGACACTACTGACACTATGCTGCTGCAACAGGATCTGGAAAGGTTGAGCAGATGGGCTGAGAGGTGGCAAATGAAGTTTAACATTGACAAGTGCAAAATACTACACATGGGAAACAGCAACCCCAAAGCAACGTATCAACTCTGTGGTACTACACTGACAGTGGTAGAGAATGAAAGGGACCTGGGGGTAGTTGTGCAGGCAGATATGAAGTTCTCTGAGCAGTGCAGACGGACTGCAAGAGTAGCTCATGGTGTATTGTCAATGATATATAGGAATTTTTCTAGCAGGGATAAGGAGGTGATTATTCCCTTGTATAAGGCAATGGTGAGGCCACACCTAGAGTATTGTATACAGGTCTGGAGGCCTCATTTCAAGAAGGATGTAGAGCTGCTGGAACGAGTACAGAGAAGGGCAACAAGATTAGTGAATGGAACAAAGGGGTGCTCTTACGAAGAAAGGCTTAAGTTTTACAAATTACAGTGTCTGGAGACTAGGCACCAGCGAGGTGATCTGATAGAGGTGTTTGAATGGTTTGAGCATGCTCAATACTGATGGGATTCTTCCTCTCGCTCAGAATAATCACCTGAGAGGGCATAAATTCAAATTGAGGAAAGACAGATGTAGGATAGACGTGCGGAAATTTGCCTTTAGCCAGCGGGGGTTGGTTGGTGGAACAGACTTCCATCCCTTGTCGTGGAAGTTGATAGTCTAAATAAGTTAAAGGCTCCGCTGGACAGGTATTTTGAATGAACAGAGGGGTGAAGTGGAAGTGGGTTTTTTTTTTTTTTTTTTGGCTGATGCTGCATAAGCTTACTTTCTTGCATCAAATGCCTCTACTAATGATAATGATAATGCTAATAATTTTCTGCAGCAGCAGCATGTTAGTGAGACAACAAGAAAAAGCAAATAGTCTTAATCTGATAGTCTTGATCTTGCATTAAAAATCTCCAGATAAAAGAACTGACTATCAAGTGGCAGTAAAATGTATGTTACGAGATGTCAGTATTTTCTTTTATAACTGTCTCTGTGTTTAAGTTGCATTCATTTCTTCAATGAAACCCAAATTTCAGAAGAAAAAGCCGTGCGATATTCGTCTGAGACCGGCTAAATCGGCCGTATTGTGAAAAACGGGCATAAAAATTCCCCATCATTTACAGGATCCGAACTCAGATCGGTTCCATCCGGCGTGGGTGGATAATAATTATATGCACTGTAACCATAATAAATTAATTTAGAAGTTACTTAAAGATATAACTACTGTTTACCTAACAGGCTCAATAAAAAGGTGTACATAAGATTAGTAATAGGTAAAAAACGTTTTTGAAAAGCGAGGAAATATATGTTAGGAATTGGTTTAAAGGGAAGTTGGTACAACATTTTGCATTAGAAGAGGCATACGATGCAAGAAAGCAAGCTTATGCAGTATCAACAAAAACAAAAAAAAAACGCTCCGATTTCACCCCTCCGTTCGTTCCAAATTCCTGTCCAGCTCAGCCTTAAATTTATTTAGGCTATCAACTTCCACAACAAAAGATAGGAGTCTGTTCCACCAATCAACTATTTAGTTGATTGGTGGTATTTAGTATAGCTTTACGGAACACTGAGACATACAGAAGATATCAGAAGAGGAGTTTTGAGTTGTGATTATAGAGAAGGTTAGAAATAAGACTAGTTCATAACATGATAAACAGGTAGTTTTTGAGAAGGATTGGTGAGAAGAGGAGTTTAACTGAAGTAATCAGGAGGCGAGAAAGATTGGACATGTGTTACGAGATTGGTGAAGAATGTAATAGAAGGAAATATTAAGCAGAGACCCAGAGAGATAGAAAGGAAAACTTAGATGAACTGAGAAGTGATGGTAGCTATGAAAAGGGTGGCTGAGTATATGGAGCAGTAATTGAGTATATGCGTGTAGCTGCCCTTGGCAGAACATGCATATACTTAATATTCTAAAAAGCATATAGAAGCTTTTTACACCAGCAAAGAGATACTCTTCATGGTATAGACCTAAATGGATATTAGATGGACCTAGTTGCAGAGAAGAAATATGCACTAAAACATTTTTGATTACAGGTTTTCAGGAAACAGAAACCTACAACAAGTACAAGCAAATCTAAAATCAAGCTACTACAGTTGTTAGGCAGGTTAAGCCACATTTCACGAAGTCTTTGACTAAGAATGGGAATTAAAATAAACAATTCTCTCATGTTAACCCTAGAAAGAAAATATTGAACAACATTGGTACACCAGATAACAGTGATATAGCTGGTTGTGATTCTATTCCAGTTGCTGCCAACTAAATAAATGTTTTGCATCAACATTCATAAATGAATACGTTTTTTTGGGATGTGGATTACAGGAAGTTTTATTTTAGAGAGCGAGTTATAAATTACTGGAAAAAGTTACCTACATGGGTGGTAGAGGCTGACAGTTTGGGTAAATTCAAAGGTCAGCTGAAATTAAAAATTGCCTATGGTAGGAGGGAAACACTTAGATCATTTTATTTATTTTTTTGTTATTTTATTTTATTTATTTATATTTTTTCGACTGGTGCAGAATAAGCTATAGGCTTCCTTGCACCATGTGGCTATTACTAATACTAATTTCAATAAAGGTCTGAGACTTTCCACATGAAAGACTTCCGTATAAACTCAGCAGTGTGTAATTATGGGAAAGTTGCTGCTGTGGATATGGATGAATAACAAGAGACAGAATGGCTATTAATGGCCACTGTTCTTTGTGGACTTCCTTCTCTTAAAGTTATTAGTATAGTCCCTGAAGGTTGGGGTAGTCCTCTTATTATTTTCAATATTTATTAATGATAATGATGGTATATCCAGTTTGATGGCAAAGTTTGCTGATGATAAAAAGATTGGCAAGGAAATTAATGAAAGTAATAGTGGTACTACGCTCAGGTTCCTCCGTAGCCAGGTGGGAAGGAGCAGCAATGAGTAGCACACCCTTCTTGATTAGACCGGGTTCGAGCCCGTCACCACCAAATACGGAGGATGCGGAAAGGTCAGAGAATGACCACAGCATATCCCGAAGCAAATATGGCCTTAGTTGCTATTGCCCCTAAAAACCAAATAACATAACAAATAACAAAAAGTACTACTCTTGAAACACCTGGATAAACTGGGAAGGTGTGTTGAAAAGTGGCAACTGAAGTTAAACATCGATAAGTATAAGGCACCGCATGTTTAGACCGCATCTTGAGTACAGGTGAAGAGGCCTTATTTTGGGAAGGAAGTAAATCTGTATATCTGCTGGAATGGGTACAGAATACAGAACGGTAATTAATCGGGGACAGTAAAGAATACTCTTTTTTTATTATTATTATTAGCCATATGGTGCAAGGAAGCCTGAGGCTTATGCTGCACCACACCAAAAAAAATTCCCAAGTTACCCTGAGAGAGAGAGAGAGGAATCACCAAGAAAGAGAAGAATGCTGATATCCAGCTTAGGACCCTGGGTTTGCCAACCCCATACTCACCAGATGTGAGCCCCCTGGGGTTGTTAGCAAGAAAGACTTTTGTTCTGCAAATTTCAGAGATTGAAAACCCGTCACGTGCGAGAAAATGAGTATTAGTAGTGGTAAATTAGCATTAACATTAGTAGAGGCATATGATGCAAGAAAGAAAGCTTATTCAGCATCAGCCAAAAAAAAACCACTCCCATTTCACCCCTCCGTTTGTTCGAAATACCTGTCCAGCTTAGCCTAACATTTATTCAAGCTATCAACTTCCCCAGCAAGGGATGGAAGTCTGTTCCACCAATAAACTACCCGCTGGCTAAGGGCAAATTTCCACACATCAATCCTACATCTGTCTTTCCTCAATTTGAATTTAGGCCCTCTCATGTGATTATTCTGAGCAAAAGGAAAAATCCCATCTGCATTGAGCATGCTCAAACCATTCAAGGCTTTATACACCTCTGTCAGATCACGTCACTGGTGCCTAATCTTCAGACACTAATTTGCAAAACTTAAGCCTTTCTTCATAAGAGCAACCCTTTGTTCCATTCACTAATCTTGTTGCCCTTCTCTGTACTCGTTCTAGCAGCTCTACATCCTTCAAATGAGGCCTCCAGACCTGTATACAGTACTCAAGGTGTGGCATGACCATTGCCTTATACAAGGGAATAATCACCTCTTTATCCCTGCTAGAAAAATTCCTGTATATCATTGACAAGACACCATGGGCTACTGTTGCAGCCGTCTGCACTGTAAGAGAACTTCATATCTGCCTGCACAATTACCGCCAGGTCCTTTTCATTCACTACCACTGTCAGTGTAGTACCACAGAGTTGATACGTTGCTCTGGGGTTCCTGTTTCCCATATGTAGATTTGTCACTTTACATTTGTCAATGTTAAACTTCATTTGCCACCTCTCAGCCCATCTGCTCAACCTTTCCAGATCCTGTTGCAGCAGCGTCAGTAGTATCCTTAACAACCCTGCCAACCTTTGTATCGTCTGCGAACTTGGACATTAAGCTGGATATACCATCATCAATATCATTTATAAATACAGACAATAACAATGGACCCAAAACTGAACCCTAAGGAACTCCACTAATAACATTAGTCCACGATGAGCAGTGTTCCTGACTTGTTTGAGGTGGGGCGGGAATGATAGCTTTATGTCAAAAACGACACCAAAGTATTTCATTTCAGTGGCAAATTTGATTGTGATGCCATTTATTTTTATTTGGGGTGGCCTTCTGACATTGAGGGTTCCTTTCAGTAGGATTTATTTGGTTTTCTCTGTTGATATTCGGAGAAAGTTGTCCTCTGCCCACTTCTGTAGGAATTTTTAGGGCGTTGTTTTCTTGGTCCAGCTGAGCTCTTGAGTCTGCAGTCACTGTAAGCATTAAATCATCAGCGAAGGCCTGTGAGTGCACTTCCCCAAGATTAATGTGCAGGAACTCGTCAAAGACTATGTTTCAGAGCAGGGGGGCCTAGGACGTACCCCTGCGGACATCCTCATCCTCGGTGTACTGTTCTGGTGATTCGGTGGTATGATGTCACTACTTCTATAGCTCGTTGGGAGAAGTAAGTTTTTATGCTATTGTATAAGTTGGCTGAGATTTTCGCTTGTCGGAGTCTGCCCAGGAGGCTCAGCCACCAAAGGGAGTGAAAGCCCCGGAAAAGTCCACTGCTATGGCAAGGAAGTATTTTTTTTTTACATTCCTCAACAGCAACCAGAAGGTTCCTCATGGCATCCAAAGTTGATAGTGCATACCTAAAGCCAAACTGATTGGGTGATTCCAGGTTTTGCAGCAGAGTAGTAGAGTTGAATCCGCTTGTGTAGTAGTCGCTCCAGTAGTTTGCTCATGACTGTGAGGAGGGCTATAGGCCGGTACGAGTTCGGTAGTTGTGGGTCCTTGCTGGGGTTCTTGAGAATCAGTTTTCAGTCTCCATTTTCCATTTTTTGGGGAAGTATCCCTCTGACAAGCATTGATTGTATAGCTTTAGTAGTAGGTTTGGAGCCAATTGACAAATCGCTTAATAATTTCTGGCTCTAGTAGATCTTTGCCCGGGCAACTTTTGGACCGGATTTGTGCTGCTGCTTCTTGTAGTTCCTCTAATGCGAATGGTTGCTCCACAGCTTCCGTCTCGTAGTTTTCATTTTGTTTGCATGGGGTTTGCTGCTTTCTGTGTTTGGAGTAACCGCCTCCTTAATATCTTTATTATTGCCTGATGCAATAATACCTGCATCTACTTTTAAATAACTGTTGTGCAAAGCACTAATCCCGCACCCACCAGAGAAAGTGCAATACTGGTGGGTGCCAGCAATCCTTGAAGATGTTGTCCAAAATATTGTTAATGGACTGCTCCCACGTAGTTGTACGTAATCCTTGTAGGGTTCTGGTGGTTGTGAGAACTTCCCCCTAGGGAGTTTGTTGGTGGTTATCTTATATACCCCCCCCCCCCCCATGGATTGCTGATTGTTGTCATCAGGCGCTCCCAGGCACACTCTTTTTGCTCTTGCGAATTTTATCTGTGTATTGGTTCCTGGCTTCCCTATACCTTTGTCTCAAGACTTCAACCTCATTCTCCAGCCAGATCCTGCGTGTCCACTGGAAATCCTTTCTTCGTTTTGTAACTTCCTTTCGGAGTGTCTGGATCTACTGATTCCACCAGGACACCGCGCAGGGGATGGGATTTTTCTTCCTGATTTCCATTTGGCTACACTGGTAATGAGTTCTGTAACTGTTCTTTGGTGGTGATCTGGGTCTAATTCAGTCTCCTGTTCCTGTGGGCCACCAGATGTAGCTGCTTCCAATTGTTGCGCAAAGAGGTCCCAGTTTGCTTTAGCAATCGCGAATCTATGTTGCAGTTGTTTGATGGTCGGTACTGCTGTTAGCGTTCTTTTAATCCTGTAGGTGATTATCTGGTGGTCAGAGGTCGTCCACGCGTTTTCCCCCTTCCAGCCAGAGCAGCGCGCAGCCATGTTCGTTGTGTGCAAGGGAAATGTCGATAGTTACTTCCCAGAGCGTGTTGCAGAACGTCGGGAAGTGGTGCAGTTTGTTTAACACGGTGAATCTCGATCCAGCTAGGAAGTCTTCCGGGAGTTGTCCATTATGGGTCCCCCTCCTGTCCTGCGTTGTGCTATGCCACATGGGGGACCGGTAGTTGGTGTCCACTCCAACTAAGAGTTTTTGGTTTGGGAGTGCATCCAGCACGTGCTGAAGTTAGTTAATTGCATATGTTATTTCCTGGCCTGGTCTGCAGTACAGGGAAACCACAAAGAAGGTGCGAATAGGAGATATTACGTGGGCACAAGCCGTCCAGGGAGTACAGAGTTGAGTCACATTAGTAGCCGTTAGATAAGGATTTCGGAGCAGTATCGTTGCCCGAGGGGTATCTTCGTCCGCTTGTATGAGCTTGTAGGCCAGCGGGTATCCCCCTGACAATTTTCACATGTGCATATGGTTCTTGTAGGAGGAGGATGTCAGGTCTCTCCTCATCAGCCTTTACCCGGAGTTGGTCGGCCACCGCTCTGGCCCTCTGTGCATTATGTTGAAAGATTTTAATCTCAGTGGTGTTGTACTTTTTAGTTCGTGTCGCCATAATCTGTTCTTTCTTGGTATATTCCTTTTGCTCTTAGGCATGAAGGGCATTTGAGTCTCTGATTGAGTGATTGCTTTCCATTCTTGCTGACTTACAGTTTGCACAGACGGGTTCTTTATTTTTATTTGGGCAGTCTTTGTACTCGTGCCCTCTCTCAGAGCAGTGGCCGCAGGTTGCTACCTGTTGTGCCAGGTATGGGTGGTGTGGCCAAATCTACAACATCTAAAACACTTAGGCACGACCACGTATTCCCTGAATCGATGGCAGGGCCACTCAAAGTAGATTCTCGATTGAGTTTTCAGCACTTTCCAGGCAGCTGGGGCGAATTCCACCATCCAATTGGAGGCGTTTGCTTTGCTAAACTTTGTTACGTATCTAGGCTTAATGAGGTTTCGCGGTTCATGATTTGGTAGGGTTTCTCTGAGATTCTTTTGGTAGATCTCCTCCGTCAACTCCTGTGGATTTCTATCCTTGTTCAGATCGAAGATAATAGCCGTTAGCCCTCTTCTCCTGGGTGGCTCAGCAGTTAGGCCTAAGGTCGCAAATTTCCGGTTTTTCATTATTCCTTGAATTTCCTCTTGTGTTTCAGTTTCAATGGCGATTCCTGCGCTTCGCATTTTCCGTATGGATTTGATTCTTGTCGTTCTAAAGTCATCTCTCATAGTGGCCATGACCTTATTCTTGATTTCCTCGCTAGTTGCTGCTCCAAACCTGACAATTCTTAGACCCTTCCTTGGGTCTAAGAATTGTCAGGTTTGGCGGTTTCAAGAGTGTTTTCTTCTTTGCTTGTGCTAGAATTTGTGCAGTAGGTGCATTTAGTAGTAGTAGTGGCATGTGATGCAAGAAAGCAAATGTATGAGCTTATGCAGCATCAGCCAATAAAAAAAAAAAAAAAAAAAATCACACCATTCCCTCCAAATGCCTGTCCAGTTCCTCCTTAAATTTATTCAACCTATCAACTTCCACAACGACAGATGGACGTTTGTTCCAGCAATTAACCACCCACTGGCTAAAGGCAAATTTCTGCATATCTATTCTACATCTGTCCTTTCGTAGTTTGAATTTATGCCCCCTTAGGTTCGTAATCTGAACAAGTGGAAGGATCCCATTAGAATTCAGCGTGCTAAACCTACTCAAGGTGTTCAGTATGGAAGAGTAAGAGAGAGTGCTGTGACCTTTGTTTCTCTCTCTCTCTTCCAATTAGGCTTCTAATTTAGCCATTGCTTTATCCCTTGCATGGTGCTCGGCCATTAATATGGCTTCGAGTTTAGACCATATGGACACAATGTCCCCTCTTACTGACGTGGTGATTCTATTGTTATTATCCTTCGTAATGTCTTCTAGTTTGGTGCGCAGTACCAATACCTGATTTACAATATCCCCTTCTGAGTGAAGGATCTGGGGTGGGGTGGGGTGGGTTGGGAAATCCCGCCTTTCTGGGTGAAATGTCAGCAGCTATTTGCTTACCAAGGCCTTCCTGTGAGTCGTTAGGCTCAGTCTGGCCTCCCGTTTTTCTTTCAGATTTGGAGACGACCAACCTCTTATTTTTTCTTGGGGCTGGAGTTGACCTTTGGTCCTCTCGGTCTTGTGTTATGGTGATATCGGCATTTTCTAGGGACTGACACAAGTTACATTACTGTTGTGCGGTTTGTGTCTTATCGGTGTGCATTTCACTCAGAGTCGCATAACCGAAATTATTCGGATGATCGAACATTTTGCTATTTAACCTTTTTAAGTCCGTTTAGAGTACTACCGTGCGGTGAAAACCGTAGGTCTGTAGGTCAGTTTGGTGCTGAACAGTCCTTCGGCGAATATTTGGGATGACTGCCAGAGGTCACGTGGGGGGGGGACTCCCAGTGCAAAATTCCCCTAGAGAGACGGGGAAACTTTCCTCAAAAGCTTTTCGAGGTCCCGGAACATCTTGTTCCGGGACCTCGAAATTGGTGGTATTTACTTTTCAAACAGATGTGCAGGAGCAAAGTTGGCTCAGTCCCATGGAAAGTCTATAAAGGGGTGGGGGGGGACACCAAAAGTATGATCCAGGTATTGATGTCAAGTTGGTCTTGTTTAATGGAGGGGCCTCCCTCTTTAAAGCAGTATAATTAGAATTTCTTTTCACTACCTGGATCGCTATTTACAGAAGCCCGTAAATTGCTCAAATTTTCTCGGAGCGTAGTGCGAGTTCTGACCACGTGGTGCACAATACCAAGGTAAAACATATTAAAAATATATAAAAGAGCCATATTCCTGTTTCCGGGTTGATAAGTGACAAATATAATTGCCATACAATATCAATTCAGTTTTTATGTAAGTGATAAGAGTACAATTAAGCAAGTATTTCCTCTCGCGACGAGGTAAAAACCAAGATGGCGTCGCTATTGTTGGCAACGTGTTTGTTCGACATGGCGACGATAAGGAATAGATGATTAGAATAGTACAAAAATACATGGTCATTATTATGGTAATTTCCTATAACTAAACACTGCAAGGTTTCTAGTCTTTTCACCAGTTGTAGTTTGCCCTGCGGAGTCCACAGGGAAAAAAACTATTTCTCGGGACTCTCAAGTCCTTTACGTATGGTGACTATTACATACAAAAAAAAATTTTCAAACACTCTTATATTCTTTAAAACAGGTTATTTTTAGCTAAAAAGTCACCTTAATGTCCAGTGTCTGAAGAGTTTCAACTAACATCGTTGGAGGGCGAAAATTCCAGTTCTACATACTTCATAACACTGATTTACACAGACGTTTAAGGCGTGTAAAGTGTGTTTGGTGTCAAGCGGCACCAGGGGTTTCCCCCATCTCCGCGTTGCTTGCATTGTGATGGGTGTGCCAGTTTACTGGAAATGCCAGAGATTCAAAAGTGTATGGATATTGTACATGTGTAGTGTCGTGTTGTTCATCTGGTCATTTAGCCGCTGGACCCCTACTGAGGCCCAAAGTTGCCTCACTTTCGCTCCGTAAAGGCAGACCAGGAAACACCAGTAGACTAAGATTTACTCTGGCAGGTCCTGCCACCTAATTTCCTGAGATTTCAGTGGCTAGGACCTAAAAAAAATAATATATATATACACATATATACACATATATATATATATATATATATTATTCTTTTGTATTATAATTCTTTTGTATTATCATTCTATTGTTTCTTAATCTGTTTTTTGTGCATCGTTAATGCCATTGTTATTGCCCTGTTGGCCAATTGAACATTATACGTGCCAGTGTATATACGTTTACAATAGTTCGATTTTCTTAAGTACTGGTGTTTTATACATATAGGTATTGGCGTTAATACAATACTGGTCTTTAAGTTAGCCTAGTCTCGGTTATCTTAAATTCACATGGCCTATTCAAAGGGCCTTAAATTAATTACAAACATAAAAAATTCCTACATTTAGGTATGACGGAACATACAAAAAGGGCCTTAAATTAATTACATAGGCCATGTGAATTTAAGATAACCGAGACTAGGCTAACTTAAAGACCAGTATTGTATTAACGCCAATACCTATATGTATAAAACACCAGTACTTAAGAAAATCGAACTATTGTAAACGTATATATATATATATATATATATATATATATAGTCATATAAATTAGAATAAGGTTTAAAATAAAACAAATTTGTTTTATTTTAAACCTTATTCTAATTTATATGACTATATTTCAAGCATCATGTAGAGGAATATGCCTTTTGCTGCCTCTGATGTGTGCTGTACCCTCCTTTTTATTTTTATTAAGTAATACTTCTTTTCCAACATTATTTAAATATAATTATATATATATATATATATATATATATATATACCCTTATTAATTTCTTCTTCCATTTACATATCATATCCTCCATATATATATTAAACAGCGTTGGTGACAAACTACATCCCTGTCTAACTCCTCGATTTATTATACTTTCTTCTGTTAATTTATTACCTGCATCTATTACTATTTTTGTTCTTTGATATAAACTCTGTATTATTTTTGTAAGATGCTGTGAGTATCCTTTATTACTCAATATACTCCATAGTTTTCTTCTGTTTACTCGATCAAATGCTTTTTCATAATCTGTAAATGCTAAATTCGTTTCTAAATTATAAACTCTTTTCGTTTTCCTATTATTTGTTTTAATATTATCTGTACATGATCTTCCTTTTCTGGATCCTGCCTGTTCTTCTATTAATATTTCATCAGATATCATTTTAATTCTATTATTTATTATTTTGCTATACATTTTATATACTGTATTTAGTACGCTAATCCCTCTATAATTCTTTGTATCATTTCTATTTCCTTTTTTAAATATTGAAATAATTTTTGCTATCTTCCGTTCTTCCGGTATTTTATATTGTTCCCAACATTTATTAAATAAATTTAGTATCCTGTCTTTTAAAAAACTTCCTCCATACTTTATCAGTTCTGCATTTATACTATCCATTCCTATTTTTTGTAGCTTTCAATGCCTTTTCCAATTCTTCCTTCGTTATCGGATCTTTGTCACTAACTGTATCTCTTCTCTTTGGTACGTTGAGTCTTTCCACAATTCTTCATAATGTTTTTTCCATTGTTCTTCCTTTATTATATTTATTCTTGAAGTGTCTTTCTCTGTGCTATTCAAGTGTTTCATCATTTTATATGCCAAATTTTGTCTTCCACGAACATCATGTTCTATTTTGCTTATAAATCTACCCCATGACTCTGCTTTAGCCTTTCTTATTATATCTTCAGTTTTATTGCGTTCTTTATCTCGTTTATCTTGTACTGCTTTGGCTATTTCTTCATTCCATATCTTTACCTCCCTCTTCTTATAGTGTTTTCCTGAAGTGTCTCTTTTACTATCTTTTGAATTATATTTCGTATATTATTCCATTCTTCTTCTATTTGTTCTCTCTCCGATGTTTCACTTATTTCGTCTTTAATCCTTTTTTCATATAAATTTAGTATAATTTCTTCTTGAAGTAGATATACTTTATAACTCAACTCCTCCTTCCCCTGTTTAATAGCTTTTCTCTTCTTCCATTTAGCCCATAACGCTATTTTTGAAGCCACTAAAAAATGATCTGAATTAATATCGTATCCTCTAAACACCCTAGAATCTCGAAATTGTTTTGCTAATTTTTGATTTACTATTACACAGTCTATTATTGATTATGTACCTCTTGCCAACCATGTATATTTATGTATATAAAGTTTTCTAAAAAATTTATTTGTTATGTTTAATTTATTAAATGTTGAAAAATCTCTCAATTTATATCCATTTCCATTTACTTTATTTTCTCCATAACATCCCATAATATTTTTTATTGGCTTATTCCCTACCCGAGCATTATAATCTCCCAAAATAACTAGCATTAGCATTAGCATTAGTAGAGGCATTTGATGCAAGAAAGCAAGCTTATGCAGCATCAGCCAAAAAAAAAAAAAAAAAAAAAAGTAACATAAATAAATAAAAATAACCACTTCCACTTCACCCCTCTGTTCGTTCGAAATACCTGTCCAGCTGAGCCTTAAACTTATTTAGGCTATCAACTTCCACGACAAGGGATGGAAGTCTGTTCCACCCACCAACCACCCGCTGGCTAAAGGCAAATTTCCGCACATCTATCCTACATCTGTCTTTCCTCAATTTGAATTTATGCCCTCTCAGGTGATTTTTCTGAGCTAGAGGAAGAATCCCGTCAGCATTGAGCATGCTCAAACCATTCAAGGCTTTGTACACCTCTATCAGATCACCCCGCTGGTGCCTAGTTTCCAGACACTGTAATTTGCAAAACTTAAGCCTTTCTTCGTAAGAGAACCCCTTTGTCCCATTCACCAATCTAGTTGCCCTTCTCTGTACTCGTTCCAGCAGCTCTACATCCTTCCTGAAATGAGGCCTCCAGGCCTGTATACAGTACTCTAGGTGTGGCCTGACCATTGCCTTATACAAGGGAATAATCACCTCCTTATCCCTGCTAGAAAAATTCCTATATATCATTGACAATACACCATGAGCTACTCTTGCAGCTCGTCTGCACTGCTCAGAGAACTTCATATCTGCCTGCACCACCACCCCCAGGTCCCTTTCATTCTCTACCACTGTCAGTGTAGTACCACAGAGTTGATACGTTGCTCTGGGGTTGCTGTTTCCCATATGTAGTACTTTACATTTGTCAATGTTAAACTTCATTTGCCACCTCGAAGCCCATCTGCTCAACCTTTCCAAATCCTGTTGCAGCAGCATAGTGTCAGTAGTGTCCTTGACAACCCTGCCAACCGTCGTATCGTCTGCAAACTTGGACATTAAGCCTGATATACCATCATCAATATCATTTATAAATACAGAAAACAATAAAGGCCCCAATACTGAACCCTGAGGGACTCCACTAATAACATTAGTCCACGATGAGCAGTGTCCATTGATTACCACTCTCTGTCTTCTCCCCCTCAACCACCCCTTTATCCATAGCAGCAACTTGCCTCCAATGCCACACTGCTCCAATTTGTGCAGCAGTCTTCCATGTGCAACAGTATCAAAAGCCTTTCTAAGATCCAAGTATATAATATCAAAGTTATTCCCTGCATCCAGTTCTTTTGAGACTGCATCATAGTATCCAATCAAATTGGTCAGGCAAGACTTCCCCTTAACAAAACCATGCTGTGTCCTAGCTATAACTGAAGTCTTGTCTAGATGATCCTGCAGTGCTTCTTTCACCAGTGCCTCCATTAATTTTCCGGGAACAGAAGTTAAACTCACAGGTCTATAATTACTTGTGTCAGCCTTTGATCCCCCTTTGTGAATTGGGGTCACATTTGCACATCTCCAGTCAATGGGTACCTCCCCTGAGTCCAAGGAAGCTCTCATAATTATGGCTAAGGGTTTGCTTACCTCCTTTGCTGCCTCCTTTAATATAACTGGATAGATCCCATCCACCCCAGGTGCCTTTCTTGTGTTTATCTTCAACAATTTCTCCTCCACTTTGCTCTCAGTTATTACAAGATTCTCTAGCTTACTGCTAGAGTTGAATACACCTCTGGCATTCCCCTCGCTGAATAACTCCTCATGTGTGAATGTCGATGCAAAATATTCATTTAGTTTGTTAGCTACCCGAGCAGGGTCATCAACAGTTGACCCATCGATCTCAAGTGGACCAATCTGATTCATCCCCTTCCTTCTAGAGTTTACATAAGTAAAGAACCCTTTGCTGTTTTTCTTCGCATCCCTTGCCAAGGATCTCTCGTAATCTGCCTTCGCCTGCCTAACCTCCTTTGTAACTTGGTTACAGATCAACTTGTATCTATCATAGGCGTTCGTGTCACGTGTTAATTTGTATGTATCCCATGCATTTTTCTTCTCTGCCATATGCCTCATTAGTTCATCTGACAACCATTTAGGCCTAAACCTTGAACAATATTTCTTAGTTGGTATGTAAAGCCTAGTAGCTTCCACGATAAGTTCTTTGAATGCTTCCCATTTTGAATTTGCTGTTGGCAATATCATCAGTTGATCCCACTGTATAGAATTTAAATACTGTCTCAGTCCATTGTAGTCGCCTTTACGAAAGCAATACCCCTTCCCTTTACCCCTAATGGTAGTTACCTCTTTGAGTAACTCCCACTTCAGCACACTGTGATCACTGCCACCAAGTGGTTCATTTATCTGGAGATTCTTAATGCATGAAGAATCACTACTGATAATCAAATCAAGAGTATTACTCCCTCTAGTTGCCTCCCGAACATGCTGATGTAGAAAACAATCATCCAATAAATCCACAAAAGCCTTGCTACTGTGTGAGTGACCAGCCCCCAAATTCCAGTCAATATCTGGGAAATTAAAATCCCCCATTATAAGACTCTCTGATTTACTGGCCCACTCTATTTCTCCGAACAGTTTCTTATTATACTCATCAGAGTCATTAGGCCTATAGCACACTCCTACTCTCAATTTTGATCTCCCAATGCTTATGTCACACCAAACTGACTCGACACTGCACTGTCCAGCGATGTCGACTGGCTTCACTTCCTTGGATTTTATGTGTTTTTTAACTAATAGCATAACCCCTCCTCCTTTCCTATCCTGTCTATCCTTTCTGTAGACATTGTACTCCCCAAATTCCAGTTCAGCATTTCTTATATCTGTGTGACACCACGTCTCTGAAATCCCCACAATATCTGCCTTTGATGTTTTGAGCAATACCTCAAATTCATCAAATTTATTTACTAAACTCCTAGCATTGGTGTACACACAAGTATACATGCACCTGTTCTTTTTCTTAGCTACCCTAACACAACCCATGTGTTTACTTGTACCCCAATGATTCCCAGCAGTCTCTGAAATATCCTGCATCTTATTTTCCAGGCTGCGGCTCATTCCAATAGAAGCAGTGCAAGAATCACTTTCACCTCTGCCAGTGGCTACTGTTAATCTATTAGTCCTTGTATCCCCCCAATCTAGCAGTTTTCCGACCCACCTAACATTGCCTCGATAGCATCAGCAAACATTCTTGCACCCTTTCTATTTAAGTGTATCCCATCCCTGTAGAAGCAGTCTCTCCTGTTAACAAGTACAGACCAGGCTGAAAAAAATTCTACCCCTTGAGCCCTGCACAATCTTTCCAGTTCCGAATTGATTGACAGGGCTCTCATCATATACTCCATCCTATCGTGTCTGGGCAGAATTGCAGACACTTTCAATTTCAACCCTAATTCACGGCTTTTTTTCATCAGTGACCTGTACTTGTCAAGTAATTCCGCCGGTCTCCTACTCTTAATGTCATTAGTGCCAACGTGTACAACTATATCACCTTTTGTGCCCTTAATAGATGATATCCGCTCTACAACGTCATCAACTTTTGCCCCTGGCAGACATACCCTGGTCCTATTCCACCTATCCTTTTTACAAAGCATGTTTCCCGTTTCCCTGACAATAGAGTCACCAACAACTACTAGTTCCTTTGGGACCAGCGCATTCTGCCTTGGGGGTTGCCGCTGTGTTCCGCGTTGACCAAGTGCAAGCTCTGGCATTGGTGTGGGCAGCTGAGAGCTTGATGGGCCCCTCACTTGTAATCCTTCGAGGGCATCCACCCTATCCTTCAAGCTCTCATATAGGCCCATAACAACGCTGAGTTGTCGCCTTATCTCCTTACACTCCTTGCATCGCACACACACAAAGACATCCCCCATGGCAGTATCATGTCCCATACTTGACTGCTCCGCAAACATCAAGCAAATAGTGCAACTTACAAGGCTGTGATTCAGAGGACAACTGCCCCCCTCAGGTCTCCCCTGGGCCACAGCATTCCCATTAGCTTGAGCCGTTTGCTTTGCTGCTCTGGTTTGAGTCATGATTTAGATTTACTTTCAATAAAATTTCAATTTCTGTACAAAATTAAATCCTAAACTTGTATCCAAACACAGTTATAACGCTATATTTATGTTTCAGTAACGAGTGTTATCTACGGAATATTTACGTTTCAGTAACGAGTGTTATCTGCGAAATCCCTTTATAAAACTTTCGTATCAAGTTATGTATTAATTATTTGTTTTTACTAATTATTTATGTTACGTAACCTAAGTGGTTATATGTATAATTAATTATGTTAAATAAAATTAATTATATTACGTTTGTAATCTAAGTCGTTATATGTATTTATTTAAACGTACAATTTAACTGCCAACGAAGTTCAACTAACGCTATCTAGTACGGTATATCGTATCCCAAAGGCGGGAAAATTACGAACGGTTAGCGGAGTTGAAACACGTGGAAACCTTTACCGATACTTTTATGCAATTACAAGGCCGAGTAAAGAATAAATACACCAAATTAATCAGAAAATCACAAAATAATGTTATACTACTAAATTTAAATCAAAAGTTTTAGAAAAACAATAACTACATGGTCCTTTTTTATATTCTTATCTAGTTCTTTTTGTAACTCTAAATAAAACTTATCTGTTTCTTCCTCTTTTCTGGAGCATAAATTCCAGTTATACATGAATAACCTCTGTCTAATTTAAATCTTACTGTTATTATTCTATTATTTATAAATGTGTAGCTCTGTATTTTGGTTTTCCATTTCCGATCTATTAATATTGCTACCCCTCCACTAGCTCTTTCCTTTTGATCTACTCCACTGTATATCATTGTATTTATCTTTTTCAGTTGCTGTCATGTCACAGGGTTGTGAATAGTCCCTTTTTTCCTTGTGCACGTTTGGAAATTTCCACACTTGCACAAAGAAAAAATCAGGTCACCTAAGAACAGCTCTAGAAACTACCGGAATCAATACCTCCCTTATTGATCAGCTGGTGGGCCCACCAAATGTTTTTGTTAACTACGTAAAGGAATTTTATACTCTGCGTTTAAAAAAAAAAATAACAATTTTATGTTTATTAAATAATTTAAAAATAAGTTAACGAATAAATGTTAGTCGTTATGGAATCAACTGCTAAAGGCTGAGAATTACGAACCGTGTGTTCTCGTCATCCTAAAATCCTAGTCATAATTCCTGGCAATAAAAGTGAAGTGGAATTTAAACTTTAGTGTTCAACTGCATTTCTGATTTTTCAAATCAGCTGCATAATTTTTACATCATTTTTTAACATCATGAAGAGCTGTACGTGCCATTAGTGGCACGCATGCAGCGACCCCTGCTCTACTTTAATCAGTTGGCCATCTTATCAAGGACGTCTAACTCGTCAGCCAGACGATCATAAAAATCTATTGTCTGATATTTGAATGCGTACGCATATGCGTACGCACTCAAATATGTACTCAAATTGTATACCACAGAGACGTAAGATATCTACTCTGTGATGTACACTAAGAGCGACTGTTTGGTACTTTGAGCTGTTTTCCCAACAAGTGCTTTTCTGAAAGAAATATAATTTCGTGGTAAGTGCATTTAGATTTAGCGATACATTTTTCGATGTTGCTTCTGTTAGATGAGATAAAGCGAACTGCAGGAAGTATTGCGAATCTCTTCCACGCAATACTGAAGTCAGGCACAGTTAAGCGCCATTTTAGAAATTCTTTATCCAACGATTACTGTGTAGTCCTTACAGAGAATGTCCACCCGTATCTCCCCCGAGTTTGACAGACAAATAAGAAGATTGTCACAGAGTACTTGTTTAACAAAAAAAAAAAAAAAAAATGGCTTAAAAGGAAATTTCGCTCGGAAATTCCTTTGCGTGTCTGCAGAGGGGAGTCACACATCAATTCCTGTGAATATCACTCACGCATAGGTACTGAAACCCCATGACGTCACAAAACCTTTTCTTATGAAAAATGGCCTACGTTTAATAATTTATTTTTGTAAAATATTATTTGTATTACTTAAAGGTGAATTAACGAACTGAATTAATATTTCAATATTGTTTGGATTCCAAAAAGAAAATTACTAATAATTTATTTTAAATTATTGAATTTCATATTTAAGTGTCTGAATTTATATTTATTTAAAATAAAAAAATTATATTTATTTAAAATAAAAAAAAATTATATTTATTTTTCTTAGATGTATTAAATATGTGCGGCCAGAATTTTAAAATTCATCTCCCGTTTGCATTGACAGAGTACAAAGCAAATACACTACTCTACCAAATAAATTTTATGCGTCGAGCACGCTGGAAGTTAAGTGAAATGATCACTATTAGTCTTCAGCATGTTGAATTATAACTTTTTTCGCAAAACATTCTAGAAAAGACCGACAAACTGAATTAACAGAAATTTTAAATAAATTTATTAAAATAAAATAAATGAATAATATCTATATAAATTAATAAAACAGATATAAAATAAAATAAAAGCATTATAATACAATACAATTTGGAAAAGACTAATAAAATATACAGTAGCTTTCGAGACGAAGTGCCTCTTCATCAGCTTAGTCGGCAAATAGTGTATTGCAGTACGTTGGTTAAAACAGCAAAAGTCAGCTGACCATGATCATGCATTGTGAGTCTGGTGTAGGAAGACAAGAATTACGTATACGTGACGATAGAACGTGCTCATCGCACTGCAAAACAGTAGATTTCATAAAGGGGTACAAGTGCACTCCCCTATTGCCATTCATGATACTATTACTACTAGCTATGTGAAGTGCCTCAAGCCATGAGCGCTGGCGGTAATTACGTGACGATAGAACGTGCTCATCGCACTGCAAAACAGTAGATTTCATAAAGGGGTACAAGTGCACTCCCCTATTGCCATTCATGATACTATTACTACTAGCTATGTGAAGTGCCTCAAGCCATGAGCGCTGGCGGTAATTACGTGAGTAGTCGACGATTTCAGTATCCCGTTGGGGCTCAAGATTATTCTACCCAACCCAAAAATGCTTAGCAACAGCAGAGCGTTCAAAATTAGCGGTTCGAAGAGCCACCTCACGTTCAGAAACCCGATCTTTCAATCTCCTGGCAGGCTCACCTACGTAGCACCACCCACATTCCGTACATGTAATGCGGTATACAGATCAACTCCGTAGGAGAGGAGGAACGGGTGTTTTCACCTTAGAAATAATAGAATGCAATTTCCTCCCCAGAAGTTGCACACATTATGTATGGTGGAGACAAAAAATCCTAGCAAGTCGTTTCGACACGCCTGGATAATAGGGGAAGCAGGCAGTAATCGTCGACTATTCACATGATTACCGCTGGCGCTCATGACTTAAGGCACTACTAGCTAGCAGTAATAGTACCATGAATTGCAATAGCAGAGTGCATATGCACTTCATTATGGAATCTACTGTTTTATAGTGCAGTGAGCAACGGCAATCATCACGTATACGTAATTCTGCTCTATCGACACCAGACTGGTGATGCATAATCATGCTCAGTTGACTTTTGCTGCTTTAACCAACATACACTGTGCTGCCACTTTATTAGGTACACCCCTGCTGTGTACAAAATAGTTTGTCCCACAGCGTTGCAACGATCACAATTGTTTATTATATGCAGCAGAACAACCTTTCTAGTATCAGTTAAGCGTACAAACCGTAGCAAGAATGGGGAAAAGGAGATCTAACGGACTTCGAACGTGGCATGGTAGTAGGTGCAAGACGTGCTAGACAAAGCATCTCTTAATCGACAGTTCTCCTGAATTTTCACGCACCACAGTTTCAAGGGTGTATAGAGAATAGTGCAACGAACAGAAAACATCCTGTCAACGGCACTCCTGTGGAAGAAAATCGCTTGTTGATGAGGGAGGTCCGAGGAGGATGGCTAGAATTGTGCAAGCAAACAGACGGGCCACAATGTCGCACATCACGTCAGAATACAACCTTGTGCGCAGAACAAAATATCGCAACGGCCATTAGTAACACTTTGTCGTGAACGGCCTACAACAGCCGACGTCGCATCCTTTGTTATCAATGAAGAACAAGAGAGCACCCTTCCTGCGGGCACAGCAACACCAGCACTGTACTATCGAGGATTGGAAAACAGTTGCTTGGTCTGACGAGTTCATGTTCCTTGTGCATCATGTTGATGGAAGGTTCAGAATTTGGCGGAAACATGAATCCATGGACCCATCATGTCTGACGACTACTGTGCAAGGTGGTTTGGGCAGTGTTATGGTGTGGGGAATGTTTTCTTGGCACACGTTGGGTCCATTAATACCCATAGATTCACGTCTGAATGCCACATCGTACCTAAATATCGTTGCTGGTCAAGTGCATCCATTCATGTTGACTGTGTATCCTCAGTCAGGTGGTTACTTCCAGCAGGATAATACGCCGGTGCACAAAGTCCGAATCACTATGGAATGGTTCCAGGAACATGCCAATGACTTTCCTTTGCTGCAGTGGCCCGCTCAGTCTGCGGATCTCAATCCTATTGAACAACTTTGGGATGAGCTGGAAAGGGCTGTTCGCTGCAGGCCTACACCTCCGTCGAATCTCAAGGAACTGCGTGACACATCATGTCTGCATGGTACTCCATTCCTGCACAACGTTTTCAGCATCTTGTTCAATCCATGCTTAGACGAATTCAGGCTGTTTTGAAGGCTAAAGGAGGCTCGACACGCTACTAGATAAATGTACCTAATAAAGTGGCAGCACAGTGTATATTATTAGGCGACACAGAAGCCTATGGTAGACATAAAATAGTCTGTAATCAAGTCACAAAGGAGGCCAGGCATGCGAAAGCAGATTGGCAGAAATCTATGGCAAAGGATGCGAAGAAAAACAGCAACAAATTCTTTATTTATGTAAACGCAAGAAAGAAGGGGATGAATAAAATTAGTCCACTTGATATCGATGGTTCGGCTGTTGATGATGCTGTTAAACATAAGAAAGGCACTTGGCTTGGATGGGATCTACCCAATTACATTATGGGAGACACTGAAGAAAGTAAGATCTTATGCATTTTGCTTCTCTGCCACCAGTCTCGTCAGTTCATCTGACATCGGTTTGGGTTTGTACCTTGAACAATATTTCTTAGTTGGTACGAAAACCCTAATGGCTTCTATGATTTGTTCTTTCATTGCTTCTCATTTAGAATTTGTTGATAGTAAAATCATCAATTGATCCCAATGTATAGAATTTAAAACCTCTCTGAGGCCACTGTAGTCACTTTTGCAAAAACAAAGCGTTTTCCTTCATCCTTAATAGTATTTACTTCTTTAAGCAGATGTCACATGAATACACTGTGATAACTGCCATCTAGTTGTTCCTTTATCTGCAGATTTTTAATGCATGAATAATGACCACTGTGATAAGCAGATCAAGTGTATTACCCCCCTCTGGTTGCCTCTGTAACATGTTGCTGTAGAAAACAACCACGCAATAAATCCACAAAAGCCTTACCCATGTGTGAGTGACCAACCCACACGTTCCTGTCAATATCTGGAAAGTTAAAATCCCCATTAGGCCTATAACACACATCTACTCTCATTTTTACCCCAAATTGGCCCAACATTGTGTTGGCCACCCACGTCAACTGAATGCACTGCCTTAGATTTTATGTATTTCTTAACTAACAGCATAACCCCTTCTCCCTTCCTATCCTGTCTGTCCTTTGTGTACAGATTGTACTCCCCAAATTCCAATTCTGCATCCCTTATATCTGAATGGCACCACGTCTCTGATATCCCAACAATATCCGCACTTCAAATTCAACAAATTTATTTACGCTACTAGCATTGGTGTACATGCAAGTATACGTGCACCTGTTCTTACTCTTAGTTACTCTAACACAGCCCATGTATTTACTTGTTTCGTGATGACTCCAAGCAGTCCTTGAAATCCCCGACATCTTGCTTTAAAGGCTACTGCTTGTTCCAGTAGAAGCCGTGTAAGAATCACTTTCACCTCCGCTTGAGGCTATTCTTAATTTATTAATCTGTGTATCCCTCCCCCTAAACTAGCAGTTTTTAAGACCCACCTAACGATGCCTCGATAACATCAGTAAATATTCTTGCACTCTTTCTATTTAAGTGTATCCCATCCCTGTAGAAGCAATCTCTCCTGTGAACAAGCACAGACCACGCTGGGAAAAAGTTTACCCTACGAGCCTTGCACAATCTCTGAAAAGCAGAATTTATTGACAAGCTGTCACATTATCCTCCCTCCTATCGTGTCTGGACAGAATTGCAGACACTTTCAAATTAAATTCTAACTCCCGACTTTTTGCCAACATTGACCTGTACTTTTTAAGTAAGTCTGCTGATCTCCTGGTCTTAGCGTCATTAGTACCAATGTATACAACCGTATCATCCTTTGTGCCTTTAGAAGATATCTGTATTAATGCCATCTACTTTTCTCCCAGGTAGACATCCCTTGGTTCTATTCCACCTGTCCTTTTTGCACAATATATTTCTCGTTTCCCTGACGATAGAACCACCAACAAGACCTAGCTCCTATGACGCAGTGGGTAATCCAGAGTGTGTGCACCGAGGGAATGTAAACTTCGAGGGTAATAACCGGAGATGGAGACGGAAACTTCGGGGGTCATCACCGGGGAGTGAGAATGTATACTTCGGGGGGATGCTTGTTGTTATATGTGTATATATATATATATTTATTATTTAATATTTACAGTGTATGAATAAGATAAAAAACAAATCTGTATGTTTTTGAATGTTAAAAGAGAATGTGAGAAAGCAAAACGAAATACATCTAAAATGATAATAGTCAGTTCACAAAAACCACATTACAAACAATAATCGCAGTTTAATAATATGAAAATCATCGATTGAATTTCACAAAAAAAATTATACAAAGTATAATAAAACATGCCAGTGTTATTGGCATTAGCATTAGTAGAGGCATATGATGCAAGAAAGCAAGCTTAAACAGCATCAGCCAAAAAAAAAAAAAAAAAAAAACCTCTAAATGGTTGTGTAGTTCAGCTGGTTGCTGGAACAGATGGAAGTCTGTTCCAGCAATCAACTACCCGCAGGTTAAAGGCAGACTTCAGCACATCTATCCTACAACCGTCTTTCCTCAATTTGAATTTATGCCCTCTCAGGTGATTATTCTGAGCAAGAGGAAGAATCCCATCGGCATTGAGCATGCTCAAACCATTCAAGGCTTTATACACCTCTATCAGATCACCTCTCTGGTGCCTAGTCTCCAGACACTGTAATTTGCAAAATTTAAGTCTTTCTTCGTAAGAGCACCCCTTTTCCATTCACTAATCTTGTTGCCTTTCTCTGTACTGGTTCTAGCAACTCTACATCCTTCCTAAAATGAGGCCTCAAAGTACTCACAGTACTCAAAGTTATAATAATCTTATTCTTCTTTGCATATGTATAAATCACTTAATTTATTAATTTTTCTGATAATTCATTCGGGTCTTCTAATCTTATCATCTTGAAATATTACAGTACAGATACATATATAATAAAAAGATTATAAAATGTGTTGTTTATAGGGTGCGACCAAACCGTCTTGTTTGTGGTATACAAAGGAAGAATTAGCCACAAGTAGACTCTTGCTGTGAAAAAAAAAGTAAAGGGAATGTGAAAACTATAAAGCGAAACTGCCGAAAATTGAAATAGTGGCTACAGTAGACTGCTCTCTCTCTCTCTCTCTCTCTCTCTCTCTCTCTCTCTCTCTCTCTCTCTCTCTCTCTCTCTCTGCGCGGACATCGTTTAGCCCTTGCCCTGAAAGCCAGGAGACGCTTTGTAATTACAATAGCACCCGTCACTGAGAAACCAATTCATGCGAACCTATTTACGGCCTGCGATCCAATCATTGTCTTGTTTGCGATATACAAACAAACAATTAGTCGCAAGTAGACCGTTTGTGGGGAACATTATCAAGAGACTTTGTGCGAAAATAAAGGGAAGCTGACAACCATGAAACGAAAATCCTTCATCAAAAAACACTTGAAATAGTGTCTTTTGAATTTCAGTGATTTATTTACGACGTGTATCACCTAACAAGTACCACACAGTTGATACTTAGTTGATATGATTTTTTGTGCTGTGTTTATTTGGCCTAAATTTACTGAAATCTTGTTTTATAATTACAACGTTGTGCCAACTGAAAATATAGTCCCTAAAGAGTGCAGTAAGAAGAAAAATTCAATTAAAATTAAACAAGAAATGTGGAGGAAATTTCAACGCCTGAGGTCTTTGAACGAATATTAAAATAAAAAATGCCATTTTTCACTGGGGATGAAACTCACCTACGGTTATCCGCCTGTTTTCAATGCAGTACTGCTTTTAGTTGTCTTGTGGGGGGGGGGATTTTTTTTTTATTATTATTATTTATTTTTTCTATTATTATTATTATTTTAGAGACCTTTTTTTTTTTTTTTTTTAATCTATCTCTTAGCTATTTCTTTCCCCCTTTTCCTTGAAACCATAAAGGCTGTTGTTGTTATTTTCTTTATTCCTTTAAACAGGGGGGGTCCTCACTTCCCTTCCAAGGCCCACAAGCTATCTGCTACGCAGTTAATCGGCACCCTTTTTCACTCACTCCTTTGTCATTAAGGTTTTTGTATCAGAAGATCCAAGTTGGAGGAAATACTAATTTTCTCTTATTTGTGTTATTATCTCCCCGTGCTAGAATAGTTCCCGTGACTTACAGTTAATGCTTGGTGTCAATATCACACATAAAGCTCATGATAAAACAAACTAGATTTATTTACCATTTGTATAAGGATAATTTACACAATCATCATTATTCATAATATCAAAACTTTACAACACAGTAATTATCATATACATGAAAAGGTGTCTTCCCTTAATTAATCTTCTTAAACGATCCATAAACTTCCACTATGTTTCAATAAAAATCTAAAATTTCTATCCTATACTCTTTTATATGATCAAATATATATATATATCCCCTTTCAACATATTCTGAATAACACCAATAATTTGTTTCATTCTTTCTTACATACTTTAAGGAGGAAATTTCTATCGAATACAATTAACTCCATTAATAGCAATTAGACAATTCCAGAAACCCACTGTTTTACTTTTAACACATTTCTTTAAAATTTCTCATCAATACCTCTAGTCACAGATGAGTAACATTCACTCACTCTCTCTCTATTTCTATTATATCTTATTCCTATCTTTACAAATTAGTATTCTACACGTTACAATACTTCTAAAACTGTCCTGTCCAATTTTCTCTCATGGATTTCTTTACAACCCATTTCTCGTTAGTAACATTCACTAAGCTGACTTACTTGGTATCATTTTCTCTACCACCTGGGTAAGTTTCTGATCCTTCAGGCCTTCCTGCGATTTCTTCCCTGATCAGCTGGGCTTACGGCTCTTTTCTGTCTCCACGTTGACTTTCCCACTCTCAGGACTTCCTCCAGGTCATTCTGCCTTTCGCTATTATCTGCACCCACTAAACTATCATGATCTAACTTTCCGTACGCGTTTCCCCGCACTCCAAAAATATCTTTCCGCCACTCTTTCGCACCTCCAGGATTCTCCTCTGGAGATTTCCCTTCCAGGCTTCGGGACTCTGACTCTCGGGCTCTGTCCCGTCTTCTTCCTGCATTCGAGTTTTGTTTCCAACTCTCCCTTATTTTTCGTCCAATCATATTTTTCTCTCTCTCTTCATCTTTAATTTCATTCGCTTATTTTTTTTTCTCGTCACCTGGACCGCGTCTAGTAGGTCCAGCTCCCTTCTTTGTGTTGACAACATCCGGGCTCTAACCAATCTCAAAAACTATCTTTGGGATGCCCGCAGCCACTTACCTCTTCCTTCACGCTTCCTTCCAAGACACCGTCTGTGAAATTTGTGAGAGTGCCTCCCGTGTCGGCCTGTTTGTACTTTGTTTACAGCTCGAACACGGAGAACTCTCTGATCTGGGTCTTCCCTTTGGATGGGGTACCGAAACCACTTTTGGGGTGTGGGCGTTCTTTTGTCTCCCGTTACCGTCAGTAGGCGACAGTCCTATTTTTTCTGTAGGCACGAACTGCGTCAAACTGGCCTACCCATTGTATCATAGTCTGGCCAGCGTCCCTCCTGCTGCTACGCTAATCTCTCACTTTCGAAGAGTAAACAGACCAGCAATTCTGCTGAGTGCTTGACTGTTTTTAACTTAGTTATTTATTAAAATTTGATAATTTATAAATTCCAAATATAAGTGTAAGAATAGTTCTTACATTCCTTAACACTCCGTCAAAAAAAAAAACTTCTTTTTTTTTTTTTTCTATACCGACCAATCCTCCTCACTAATTTGTTAATCTTTGCCCTATCTATTATTTATATACATATCCCTCTACCTTGCTTATGAGTAGCCCTCTATACAATTTTTTTTTTTTTTTTCAACTATTTTAATTTACATTTTGCAATTACTAATTCTACTCCCATCCCATGTACTCGTCAATTAATCCTCCCACTAAATACAATTGCTGGAGTCTGTTTGATTCTTTCAGTTTATTTGCCCTTTCTGCACTTTGATTCACAAATCCTTCCTTCCACTGTCCTTTGATTCTACTGCGGTTTGCTACTTCCATTCGAGGTTTGCGATCTTTATTTTCTAGTCTCTCTTCCTTTTGAGATATTTGACCTGAATTTTGTCTGACTTTCTCTGTTAGTTCTACTATTCCAACCTGCACTATTTTGTTTTCTGCTTGTTGCCTTGTTCCATCATTTTCTCTAATTCTTCTCCTTCTCCTTAATCTTCTTAACTCCTCCTGTGCAATCAGAACTTTATCAACACCTTTTTTTCTTTGCGGTAACCTTCTACTCGTTCTTTGCATTTACCTCTCATTGCCTTTCCTTATGTTTCTATTCGCTTCCACCACTGCAGTCGGTGTCTTACTTTTAACATCATTTTCTGTCATCTGATAACTAACCTCGACCCTATTTGGTCTATTCTTGCTTGCACCAGGCCTGGATTTCAGGTTTGCTGGGCGCCATGGATAGAACCGACCCCTCTTCAGTTTCCATACCATTCTTGGGTCATCAACTTTGTATTCGGCTCTGTGATGTACCCTTCGTGCTGGGCAAAATCTAGCTATATGCCCATAGTTACCACAGCTATAGCATTTTATCAGACAGTGATCAATTTTTCTATTATTTGGTGTGACACGAAATGAATGATTACTGTCCTGGAACTTACCTCTCTGATTGCTGTACCCTCCCTTATTCCGGCCTGCTCTATCATCATCTGCATAAAAAGACTTATGTTTAATCTGCCTATAATCTAAAGAATTGACACGTATGTGTTGTTGTAGATTTTCGGCCTTCCTCGTTCTCCTGCCCCATCCACGTTCGTCATTACGCGTTGCCCTCGGGACCTCAGTTTGCCGACCTGCATCCTGCTCATAGCGGTAGTTATAGTGGCCACTTTCCTGATATCCCCTCTGGCTATTCCTAAGTGGACACTGTCTTGCGAAGTGTTCTCTGTCACCGCAAATGAAACACCGTTTCGGCCAGTCCTGTTCATTGCCAAACCCTTCAAAATTGACTAATTCCCTCTCAAGTTTCCTGTTCATTGACCCCGTATTGTCTCTATCGCTTTCGGCCTGTGAATTTACCCTTTTCTTTACTACCGCCGTCAGTTCGGCCAATTGCTTTCCTAGCAATTCGACCTGCTTTTCTAGATTTTTTCTTTCCGGACCATCTTTGTCTGGCTGAAGGCTCTTGTTCTCTGTAGATATTTGGTATACACTCTCCTTTCGTTCTTTCTTAAAATACATCTCTAGTCTCTCCTCATCACGTGCCAGTATAAGGGCGTGTGCCAAAGAAGATGGGCTGCATCTGAGGAGTTCTTTTCTGTATTTCTCTTTTACCCCGGCGATGAATTGTGCCATCAGTATTTTGTCTAATGCTTGTATCTCCTCTATTTCGCTCTCAGTGGCTAATTTCACTTCTACAAACTTCCTATGGAAATCTTCTACAGTCTCCTTACCTGTTTGTACGCAATTATTCAAACAATTTATGCCTTCCATAAATGTATATTTCTTACGGAACAATTTTATCAAAATTTCCCCGAATTGCCTAAGTGTGTCTACGTCAGTAACCTGTGTAGCTCGCTGATATTTAAGTAGGGCTTCACCTTCTAACTTATATTCTGCCAACGCCACAACCTCTATGTCCCCTAAGTTTTCATTTTCCTGGACTATTTCTAGTTTACGTAAGAATACGTCTACCCTTTCAGTGGGCTCACCCTTAAATGGTTTCAGGTATTTGCTCATTTTAAATTTGTTACCTACACTCGAGTGTACGCCTAATTCAACGGAACTCTCTCTCTCCCGTTCATCTCTCTCGCTAGTTGCCATCTGTGATCTTAGGAGCATTGTTTACAATATATCCCCTCCAAAATATATAATCTTATCGATTATTCCAATTAAACAAAATAATCTACTATGACTAACCAATTAAACAATCAATACTAATCAACTTCAATTTAAACAATCAATACTAATCAGCTTCACTTTAAACAATCAATACTCATCAGCTTCACTAAATGATCAATGCTAATTCAATCCCAATTTGTCAATCAACAGTAATCAACCACCATTAAGCAATCGTCAATAATCAACTACAATTTATCCCTCAATACTTATTAACCACAATTAAGCAATCCTCAATATTCAATTAATCACTCAATACTTATTAACATATTAATCACCAATAATCAATTACAATTTTTTAATCAATAATAATCAACTACCATTATCCATTAATTATAATTCACTTCACTTAAACCTTCAATATTAATCAACCTCAATTAAACAATCAATGTTAATCAACTACAATTTTTCAATCAATAATATTTCACTTCATTCAACCAATCAATGCTAATCATATAATGGATTGTAGTCATAACAAATTGCACCCTCTATAAATAAATTTCGCTTTATTCGGGAATCCTCTTTAAATCCACACTAGCTTACTTAATCATTACTCAAAATTCCACTGTTAAATTTCTGGCTCGCCAACTGATTTTGATGCATAGTTCAGTAATTATTTTCTTTGATTCTCCTTGCCTGGGAGAATTATCACTCTCCAACACTCTAAGGCTAAATTTTCCAGGCTGGATAAGTCACTTTTGGGGGAACTATCTTTGTTATCCGATTTCGGGAAGCTATCACCAACTGTGAGAAAAATCCTGGCTGGCTCGCCAATTGTGGGGGGGGGGGGATTTTTTTTTATTATTATTATTTATTTTTGCTATTCTTATTATTATTTTAGAGACCTTTTTTTTTTTTTTTAATCTATCTCTTAGCTATTTCTTTCCCCCTTTTCCTTGAAACCATAAAGGCTGTTGTTGTTATTTTCTTTATTCCTTTAAACAGGGGGATCCTCACTTCCCTTCCAAGGCCCACAAGCTATCTGCTACGCAGTTAATCGGCACCCTTTTTCACTCACTCCTTTGTCATTAAGGTTTTTGTATCGGAAGATCCAAGTTGGAGGAAATACTAATTTTCTCTTATTTGTGTTATTATCTCCCCGTGCTAGAATAGTTCCCGTGACTTACAATTAATGCTTGGTGTCAATATCACACATAAAGCTCATGATAAAACAACAAACTAGATTTATTTACCATTTGTACAATTATTTACACACACTATATATTCATGATTATTCATAATACCAAAACTTTACAACACAGTAATTATCATATACATGAAAAGGTGTCCTCCCTTAATTACTCTCCTTAAGCCATCTATAAACTTCCACTATGTTTCAATAAAAATCTAAAATTTCTATCCTATACTCTTTTATATGATCAAATATATATATATATATATATATATATATCCCCTTTCAACATATTCTGAATAACACCAATAATTTGTTTCATTCTTTCTTACATACTTTAAGGAGGAAATTTCTATCGAATACAATTAACTCCATTAATAGCAATTAGACAATTCCAGAAACCCACTGTTTTACTTTTAACACATTTCTTTAAAATTTCTCATCAATACCTCTAGTCACAGATGAGTAACATTCACTCACTCTCTCTCTATTTCTATTATATCTTATTCCTATCTTTACAAATTTGTATTCTACACGTTACAATACTTCTAAAACTGTCCTGTCCAATTTTCTCCCATGGATTTCTTTACAACCCCGTTCTCGTTAGTAACATTCACTAAGCTGACTTACTTGGTATCATTTTCTCTACCACCTGGGTAAGTTTCTGATCCTTCAGGCCTTCCTGCGATTTCTTCCCTGATCAGCTGGGCTTACGGCTCTTTTCTGTCTCCACGTTGACTTTCCCACTCTCAGGACTTCCTCCAGGTCATTCTGCCTTTTGCTATTATCTGCACCCACTAAACTATCATGATCTAACTTTCCGTACGCGTTTCCCCGCACTCCAAAAATATCTTTCCGCCACTCTTTCGCACCTCCGGGATTCTCCTCCGGATCTTTCCCTTCCAGGCTTCGGGACTCTGACTCTCGGGCTCTGTCCCGTCTTCTTCCTGCATTCGAGTTTTGTTTCCAACTCTCCCTTATTTTTCGTCCAATCATATTTTTCTCTCTCTCTTCATCTTTAATTTCATTCGCTTATTTTTTTTTCTCGTCACCTGGACCGCGTCTAGTAGGTCCAGCTCCCTTCTTTGTGTTGACAACATCCGGGCTCTAACCAATCTCAAAAACTATCTTTGGGATGCCCGCAGCCACTTACCTCTTCCTTCATGCTTCCTTCCAAGACACCGTCTGTGAAATTTGTGAGAGTGCCTCTCGTGTCGGCCTGTTTGTACTTTGTTTACAGCTCGAACACGGAGAACTCTCTGATCTGGGTCTTCCCTTTGGATGGGGTACCGAAACCACTTTTGGGGTGTGGGCGTTCTTTTGTCTCCCGTTACCGTCAGTAGGCGACAGTCCTATTTTTTCTGTAGGCACGAACTGCGTCAAACTGGCCTACCCATTGTATCATAGTCTGGTCAGCGTCCCTCCTGCTGCTACGCTAATCTCTCACTTTCGAAGAGTAAACAGACCAGCAATTCTGCTGAGTGCTTGACTGTTTTTAACTTAGTTATTTATTAAAATTTGATAATTTATAAATTCCAAATATAAGTGTAAGAATAGTTCTTACAGTCTGACGGCACCAGGGGTTCCCCCCATCTCCACATATTCAATACTGTTGTGGGACCAGCGCATTCTGCCTTAGGGGCCTCTGTGTTCCATGTTGATCAAGTTTAAGCTCTGGCATTTATGTGGGAAGGCAGCTGAGAGCTTGATTGTCCTCCAGTTTAATTCATTCCTGGCATCCATCCTGTTCAAGCAATTTAGGATTTTCGTCGGACTGCACTTGATAGCTATGAAAATTAAAAATACCATCACGAGTAAACCCGGCTTCGTCAGTGAACAAAATGTTGTTTAATAATTGGGGGTTCAGAACACACTATGGTTGCATCCACTGGCAGTTCACTCTGGGAGGGTAGTGTGTATTGCTGAGACCTTGTACACGTTGGATATTGTTTTGTAGATTATTTGTTATAAATATAAAATTGGATTTAGTAGATGTAACAAAGAGGTTGTCTGTTGGTTGTGTTAGTGGTTCTGGAGCTGGGCGTGGTTCCTGTCAAGATGTGACTTGTAAAGACTATCAGGATATTGATAGCGATTTTGTGTACAGAGGAAAAGTTGGCTATGCGTGTTGTAAATATGATATTGAATTGTAACGCCTTGCAATTTGCCTTTGAGTGTAATGCTGAAATCTGGTAGTGTAGGATCAGATAATCAGTGTTATTAAGATGCGAAGTGGTTCAGTCCTGTATAATGACTGGACAAGTGTGTCTGGTCGCTTTAAATACTTTAAAATTAAACTATCCCTATGTAGAGGGCTCTGGAGCGAGTTCTAAGGCTCGTACTGAAGAGAAATTTGGACAACAGGTCCAAAGGATGCGCTCACCATTTATTGGAAAAAAAAAAATTAGGTACAAAATTTTTCACTGTATGGCGCTGTGGCAATACAAATCACTTGAACAGCGCTTCAATGTGTCCTCCATTTTGGTCCAGTGACGGAACAGGTGTGGGGTCAAGTCGGTGTTACCTGTTCAAAAAAATATGGCCCAATCATGAATGTGGCCGTAAATCCACACCACACTCTCACTTTTGGAGAATGCAACGGGACCTCTTGGATAACTCGAGGGTTTTCTGTTCCCTAAATGCGACACTTGTGCGTATTCAGTTATCCATTTAAGCAGAAGTGGACTTCATCACTCCAAAGGATGTTCCATGGCCAAGTGATATCCACTGTCATTCGCGCCAGAAACTGAAGTGCGTATGTCAATCGAATATCTGCTTCATCACCGTGCTTTAGCTGCTGTAGCATGTGCATCGTGTAAGGATAGTACCGCAACACCTGACTCATTACTAGCCTTAAAGTGGAATACGGCATGTCCACTTCACGAGAAACAGCTGGCACACTTGCACTACCACATGGAGATTGACTTGATAAATCAGCCATAGCCACATCTTCTTCAACACGAGAGTCCACTCGTTTTCGCCCCCTACATGGTTGAACACCAAGATGTCCTGTCACTTCAAATTTCGCAATCACTTTGCGGACAGCACAAACAGTGATAGGTCCACGTGAGCCTTCATAGCACTAGCAGCTGCATTGTTGCTGTTCTGATAGCACAGCGCCTTCAGTAATAGCGCCTTTTCCTGCAACGTTGTTGGCATTGCTGCTGTAATGCAGGCAAACATCTACTGTATGATTTTGAAGAGACTGCTTTGATTTTATACAAGAGCTGAGTAGTGGCGCTACGGCAATAACTTACGATTATGCAAATAATGTAAGTTATTTGCATAATAATCATAACTAAGGTAGTTATGCGCCATATAGCGACACAGGGGCATACAGTGACAAATTTTGTAACAATTTTTTTTTTTCCAATAAATGGCGAGCGCATTCTTTATTGTACCCGTTGTCCAAATTTCTCTTCAGTACGAGCCTTAGAACTTTCTCCAGAGCCCTCTACATAGTTACTTTAATTTTTACAACCCTGTACTTTTGAAATGGTGTTAATTAATGTAATGGAGTGTTATTTATAGTTTTGGAATTTCTGATTAAGTTCCCCAGGAGTGGTGATCGTACTCATTGGTATGCAAAATTTAAGGACCAGTCAGGTTTTCACCTGTAGCTTCTCATAGGAGTGGCCTGGATATGGGAAAAGCATACCAAAGGAACCTCGTGAGGTACAAAAATGATGAAGGAAACAACACCGACACAGCAACGGAAACAAAACGGTGCAGAAGGACTTTATTCAAAAATGGCAACATAGCACTGGCTGCCATGATACAGATGCAACACTGCCATAGATGGAACAAAAGGAAGAGGTGGTCCTCAGTAGGAGATATGGCCATCCCTAATGTCGATGCAGCTTTGCACCGCCTGTCCATACTTAGAACAACGTTGTTGATAAGTTCTTGCTGTAACGTCGTCCATTCCACTGTCAGCGCCATCCTCAGCTGGTGAACATTTTCTGGTGGGTGTGGACGTGCCGCTACGCGTCTCGCCAGAGAGTCCCATATGCGATCGACGGGATTTAGATCGGAAGAACGGGCAGACCAATCCATACGAACAGTGTCCTCACTTTCCAAAAGCATATCAACAGTTGCAGTGCAATGGGGTGTGGCGTTATCATCCATAAACACGAACTCGGGGCCAATGGCACCTCGGAACAGACGCACATGGGGAAGGATTAGCTCAGTACAGTACCACCTTCCAGTATCTCGAGTTGTGTACGTCCATCCAAGATAACGCCTCCCCAGACGAGAACAACTCGACCGCCATATCGATCCCTTTCAGTGATGTTTGCGGGGTGATACCGTGTGCCAACCTCTCGCCAGATTGGCTGACGTCCAGAATCGCTGCTGAGACTGAATCTACTCTCATCAGTAAAGAGCACCTTAAATAAAGATTTTGTGGTTGTAACCTTTAGGAATAGTGTTGGTCCTTAAGTTTTGTACACCAGTGTAATAAACATTGTATATAGGTACTTTTTTTATTATTATTATTTTATTTATTTATTTATTTAATTTTATTTTTTTATATTTTTATTTATTTATTTATTTTATTTTTTTTTTATATTTTTATTTCTATATATATTTTTTTCTCTCTGTAAACTATTGTAAACTTTTCTCTTCTATTTCAGGGGAGATCTATCTCTTCCCCTTATCTGCTATCCAACTTCTCCATTCTTTCTAATCCCCATACTTCTCAATTCTTATCCCCACTTTCTTTCCCTAAACACCTTAGGGCTCCCTGGCGCCTACTCGTGGCCAAGATTGGAATTCAGGGGACCAGGTGTCCCCTGCCCACTGGCTGAGAAGTCGCCATGTGCCAACACTCAGCATAAGACACATACTTACCCATCTACATATATATACACTTGCGGGCCTTGGCCTTTTCAGATGCTACAGCGCCATATAGGGGGAACCCTGGAGACCGAAATTTAAACAAACACACCTTGACCTTGACCTTGTTCTTTCTAACACCCTATCCTCAACATCAGGTGTTTTGCTTCTGGGCCTACCTGCTCGTACTCCATGTGTGAAGCGCCCATGCTCTCTAAGGCGCTGATGTACTCACAATGTGCGCCTGTTGGGCTGCCTTCGGCGTGCAAATGCTTCTTGGTACAAACGTGCAGCCTGGTGTGCACTGCCGTTCACTTTACCTTACATGAAGTGCATTAAAGCATACTCTTCGTTGCTGTAACCTCTTTCCACGTTGACTATGCTTTGACAAGTACTAATATACCTGCTACATCTCAGAGCATTGAGAGAGGGGAAAGGAGAGAATGAGCATAACCTAACCTAAACAAACAAGTCAGTGATGGACCCCAACTTTGTATAGTTCACCTTGTCGGTGGTGGATCCCAACTCTGCACAGTTCACCTTGTCAGTGGTGGATCCCATATAGAAATGTGCAATATCTCGAAAACGGTTCACTTAAGGACCCATGTTTAACATATTGTAGTCTGTACAGTTCACCTTTAAATTATTGATCATCACTTTTGACACACACCCTGTATTTTCATCAGGTTTCATGGATACCGGATATTCTCGTCGTTCACCGTCTTTCTCATTCTTTCTTCATACTAAAAACCTTTTATGCCATTCATACACACGAACATAGTATCTTTCCTATAAACATTGCATAACAACTCATAACTTTCAGTAAGTGTTTTCTTTAGTTTGATTTAAAATTTGAGGTTGATTCGTAGTTCGATTCTTTTGTCTGTTATTTAAACTACAAACACGCGGTCACGAAAATCTGTCTCACTGCAAAGCAAATGAGCGTGTTGAAACGTAACTTGGCAGACAACTATGGAACAGTTGCACTGCCTTTGTTTCACAGGTGGTACTTGGTGCGTAGGTTGGCTGCATGCTCAAAATCTCGTTATTTAATAGCGAAACCTCGTAATTCCAGCGATGTTATTAATGATAAATCAATTAGAGACGATATAATAATGACATGACATCAACTGTGATTTGAATAAGAAATCTAAAAATTTTTCTTCCTTTAACTTGCATTCTTTTATTTTCAGGTATCCACACACCATGGCAGTCGCCCAAAAGTTAAAATTTCAAATGATTGATGGCGTTTTCTTTCCCAATTTCTTCTCTCCTGATTGCTGCCGTTCTGCTTTGCAGTTCCGGCCGCGTTCTGGTGATGTCTTCGTAGTGACTTACCAAAAGTGTGGGACAACCTGGATGCAAAATATTCTTCTTCTTCTGTTCCGTAAAGGCGTTCCACTTGAAAATCCATTTGATTTCTTCAGTGCAACTCCGTTCATTGATTTGGTAGGAGCTTCGGTGGCTGAGAATATGCCTCAGCCAGGTGCCATTAAGACGCACATTCCATTAAGTAAATTCAGCTTTATTCCCGACGCAAAATACATCTACGTTGCAAGAAATCCCAAGGATTGTTGCGTGTCTTATTACCACCACTGCAGATCGATTCTTGCCTATGAATTTTGGAATGGACATTTCGATGATTATTTCGAGAATTTTATACGTGGAGAGACTGAATATAACAGCTATTTTGATCATATATTAGATGGATACAACCACCGCAAACACAGCAACGTTTTCTTTACCACTTACGAGACCATGAAGAAAAACACCCGTCAAGTAATTCTAGACCTTGCCAACTTTCTTGGCAAAGATCACATCGATCTTCTAGAGAAAGATCCAACAGTGTTGAGTAGCATTTTGGAACACAGTAGCATTAAGAATATGAAGACGAATCTAAATGATACCTTTGAGCAACTTTCACATCCGTCTCCAGAAATGCTGAACTCTCCCTCAGTACCTGAAGGAATCAAATATATGATAAAGTATACAATGGCACTACAACTGCCAACATCAATGCCAAAAATGGAATTCATCCGTAAAGGTCAAATTGGAGATTGGAGATCCTTGTTATCTGAAGAACAATCGCGAAGATTGGATGAAAAGTTTTACAAGGAATTTAAAGGAACAGAATTGATTGATGCCTGGAAGCAATTCATGTAATTTAATCAAGTCAATGTAGGTGGCTAACCAAAATAACACAAAAATATATAACGAACTAATATTCTTTGTATACAATCAAGTGAATAATTTTCATTCATAAGAGAAAAACAAACAAACAGTAAACAGTGCTGCCAAAGATCTCTTGAAGCTTTGTTTATAGAATGTTTATATATATATATATATATATATATACTCAAAGAAAATGCTTTCTGAAGTCCACTGCAATTCGCCCAGAATATATTTTGTGATTGAGCTAAGAGAAAAAAATTGAATAATTAGAAAGATAGGATCATTTCTTAAATTGAAATTTGAACGAACTACTCCTGTTTGAGCAGAAATATTAAAGAATATTTTTAATTCAATGTAGAATATATTTTTTATAAACTGTAACGGTGGATGTTAGTGATCCAGATTATGATTTCAACCTTAGTCAAAACTGTATATCATTTCGAATTCTGTCTGTATATCTTTTACGTTTTTATGAAATGTATTGTCTGCGGAACTATTTTTAATTTTTCATAAAAAATAAATCTCAGAATTCATTTAATTGTTCTTTTTGCCTTAAAATTTCAACTGCGATTAGATGTTTTTTCCTTTATTGTTTTCCTCGTGAGTAGCACAGTTGGTTAGTCACAATCCTCTCCACACTGGCTCGAAAGTACTTGAATTCGAATCCCATGAATGACGCGAGGAATTCTTATGTGTCGTTTTTACAAACGTTGCTGAGTTAGTCAGTCTCAGACGATGGTGGCATTGTTTTTTCCTCTCGAACTCGAATTTTTCGTCCAGCAACATCAAATCGACCACATAACGCACTCAATTTAGGGGCATATTATATACTATGCAATGCCTTCAAAAACAACATATGCAAAACCCTTCAAAAACAACATATGCAAAACCCTTCAAAAACAACAACCTTCATATCGCATTTAAAACACCAAATCATTCATAATTTACTAAGGTAATCATTTCAATGTAACGTTGTTATATTCGAATGTACTGATTACAAAATACAAAGTATTACGCAAAGTTTTCTAAGAGCATAATAGAAAAATTATTTTCTTTTTCTGCTGTTCCAAGGTTTCCTCTAGATCCTGCGGAACTCAATCTTCAAAATCCGTCGTAGTAAAATACATAAATCAGAGAGGGTACTCATTCGAAGGTGGCACTTGTGCATATGTCCGTTCCGATATTCCCTGTGAGAGAATTGGTAATTTGGAATTTCCTCTTTTAGATCTGCTCTGCCTTAAAATCTCTCTACCACATTGGGTCAAGTTCATCTGTTGCCTCTACCCTTCTCCCAACTCCACTAATCACTTGGAGCTCTTTGACTTCCTCTCTTTGCAACTTGATATTCTCCAGTCCAACTTTCCTAACAGTGAGATAATTTTCCTCGGTAATTTTAATGTTCACAACTCCAGCTGGCTTCCGTTTTCTAGTCACACTAACCCAGCAGGTCGAGATGCTGAGGCTTTTGCAATTACTAATGACCTTGCACAGATTTTTCATTTACCTACAAGAATACCGGACAATCCTAATCATACAGCCAATCATACGCTTGATCTTTTTCTCACAAACAACCCTCCTAAGTACACGGTCGAAGTGAGAGGTCCTTTAGGCATCTCAGGTCACAACTTGGTGATTGTCTCTTCTCCATGGAGCCTTTATCTCATGGCTATTCCCAACCACGTATTGTTTGGCATTACAAGAATACAAATAATCCGAAAACCCCTGGTCCTGATGGTATTTCTCCACAAGAATACAAATAATCGGATTATTGTTTCAAAACGTCTGATGTCAAAGTTTGCTCAGGTCGTGTCAACGAAATTATTCTTTTAGGAATAGAAACCTTTATTCCACACTCCACGTTAAAATCTCGTCCTTTATGTAAACCTTGGTTTTCCAATAAATGTGCTAAGGCTGTTCAAGAGAAGAACGTTGCATATGGTAATTGGCTTCTTTCCAATTTTTCAGTTCCATTTTGTGCTTACACCAAAGCTCGCAACAATTGTAAAGCAGTTATTAATCAGTCCTAACTAGACTTTGAACGGGCTAAGAGTAGAAAACTTGCTTCCTGCCCTAATAGTAGCCGAGCATTCTGGTCTCTTGTCAAAGCAACTTTTACCCATCTCTGCTCCCACCTTCGTCAAAACCAGATGGTTCTGTTGTCACTTCAGCCAAGGATAAAGCTGATCTGCTACCATCCCATTTTTCTTCCAACTCATGTATTAATGATCTCGGTAAAACACCTCACACCAATCCCAACACCCTCCATTCAGTACCTCCTGTGGTCTTCCGTCAAAAGGATGTCAGAAGGATTTTGAGGAATCTTGTGCTGCTAAGAAAACTCCTGGTCCTGTTGGTATTTCTCCACTTGTTGTGAAAACATTGCTCCTGAACTTACTCCTGTTCTTTGCCGCCTTTTTCACTTTCTTATTCCAAAGGTGTTTTTCCTTCCGCTTGGAAATTTGCTCATATCCAGCCAGTTCTTAAAAAGGGTGACAAATCTCTCCCATCCAATTATCGTCCCATTGCAATTACTTCTACTCTTTCTAAAGTAATGGAGAAATCAATTAACCGCCAACTCTTAGACTACCAAGAAACCTTCCGTCTGATCAACGATCGCCAGTATGGATTCCGTCAGTGTCGATCCACTGGTGATATTCTGGCTTATGTTACCCATTTATGGACAATTTCAATGGAAAAGTTCGGTGAAACACAAGCAGTTGCTCTTGTCATCTCAAAGGCTTTCGATCGTATTTGACATAAAGGTCTTCTAAACAAGATTCCATCTTATGGTTTGCCAAATGTTTTTTGTAATTGGTTATCCAGTTTTCTCTCTGACCGCTCACTGAGGGTGATAGTAGATGGCTCTCTGCCTTCTAACTTCACCACTAATGCTGATGTCCTCCAAGGTTCAGTTCTTTCCCCCACTCTTTTCCTCTTGTATATTAATGACCTTCTTCCATTGACTGGAAATCCTATCCATAGTTTTGCCGATGATAGCACATTGCATTCTACTTTCCATTTTGAGAAACCTTGTCCTGCTCAATCAGCTTCAACTTCTCGAAAATCTGCTACCAATTCCTTAAATGCCGATGTTCAGGTAATTTTCCAGTGGGGTGAAGACAACTTAGTTAGCATTAGCATTAGCATTAGCAGAGGCATATGATGCAAGAAAGCAAGCTTATTCAGCATCAGCCAAAAAAAAAAAAAAAAAAAAAAAAACCCACTCCCATTTCACCCCTCCGTTCGTTCGAAATACCTGTCCAGTTGAGCTTTAAATTTGTTTAGGCTATCAACTTCAACAACAAGTGATGGAAGTCGGTTCCACCAACCAACCACCCGCTGGCCAAAGGCAAATTTCCGCACATCTATCCGACATCCGTCCTTCCTCAATTTGAATTTATGCCCTCTGAGGTGATTATTCTGAGAAAGATGATGAATCCCATTGGCATTGAGCATGCTCAAACCATTCAAAGCCTTATACACCTCTATCAGATCACCTCGCCGGTGCCTAGTCTCTAAACTCTGTAATTTGCAAAACTTAAGCCTTTCTTCGTAAGAGCAACCCTTTGTTCCATTTACTAATCTTGTTGCCCTTCTCTGTACCCGTTCCAGCAGCTCTACATCCTTCTTGAAATGAGGCCTCCAGACCTGTATACAGTACTCAAGATGTGGCCTTACCATTGCCTTATACAAGGGAATAATCACCTCCTTATCCCTGCTAGAAAAATTCCTGTATATCATTGACAAGACACCATGAGCTACTCTTGCAGCTCGTCTGCACTGCTCAGAGAACTTCATATCTGCCTGCACAATTACCCCCAGGTCCTTTTCATTCTCCACCACTGTCAGTGTAGTACCGCAGAGTTGATACGTTGCTCTGGGGTTACTGTTTCCCATATGCAGCACTTTACATTTGTCGATGTTAAACCTCATTTGCCACCTCTCAGCCCATCTGTTCAACCTTTCCAGATCCTGTTGCAGCAGCATAGCGTCAGTATTGTCCTTAACGACCCTGCCAACCTTTGTATCATCTGCAAACTTGGACATTAAACTTGATATCCCATCATCAATATCATTCATAAACACCGAAAACAACAACGGACCCAACACTGAACCTTGAGGAACTCCACTAATAACATTAGCCCACGTTGAACAGTGTCCATTGATTACAACTCTCTGTCTTCTGCCACTCAACCATCCCCTTATCCATAGCAGCAATTTGCCTCCAATGCCACACTGCTCCAATTTGTGCAGCAGTCTTCCATGTGCAACAGTATCAAAAGCCTTTCTAAGATCCAAATATATAATATCAAAGTTATTCCCTGCATCCAGTTCTTTTGTGACTACATCATAGTATCCAATCAAATTGGTCAGGCAAGACCTGCCCTTAACAAAACCATGCTGCGTCTGAGCTATAACTGAATTCTTGTCTAGATGATCCTGCAGTGCTTCTTTAACCAGTGCCTCCATTAATTTACCTGGAACAGAAGTTAAACTAACAGGTCTATAATTACTTGTGTCAGCCTTTGATCCTCCTTTGTGAATTGGGGTTACATTTGCACATCTCCAGTCTATGGGTACCTCCCCTGAGTCCAAAGAAGCTCTCATAATTATGGCTAGGGGTTTGCATACTTCCTTTGCTGCCTCCTTTAATATAACTGGATAGATCCCATCCACCCCAGGTGCCTTTTTTATGTTTATCCTCAACAATCTCTCCTCCACTTTCCTCTCAGTTATTACAAAATCATCCAGCTCACTGCCAATGTTTACTTTACCTACATCATTCTCCTTCCTGAATAACTCCTCATGCGTGAATGTAGATGCAAAATACTCGTTTAGATTGTTAGCCACCTGAGCAGGATCCTCAACTGTTGAACCATCAATATCCAGTGGACCAATCTGATTCATCCCTTTCCTTTTCGAGTTCAAGTATGTAAAGAACTCTTTTCTGTTTTTCTTTGCATCCTTTGCCAAGGATTTTTCATAGTCTGCCTTTGCCTGCCTAATCTCCTTTGTGACTTGGTTACAGACCAACTTATATCTATCATAGGCTTCCATGTCACCCATTAATTTGTATGTATCCCATGCATTTTTCTTCTCTGCCACATGTCTCATTAGTTCATCTGACAACCATTTAGGCCTAAACCTTGAACAATATTTCTTAGTTGGTATGTAAAGCCTGGTAGCCTCCAAGATTAGTTCCTTGAATGCTTCCCATTTTGAGTTTGCTGTTGGTAACATCATCAGTTGGTCCCACTGTATAGAATTTAAATACTGTCTCAGACCATCATAGTCACCTTTACAAAAACAAAAACCCTTCCCTTTACCTCTGATGGTAGTTACCTCCTTGAGTAAATCCCACTTCAACACACTGTGATCACTGCTACCTAGTGGTTCATTTATCTGCAGGTTCTTAATGCATGAAGAATCACTACTGATAATCAGATCAAGAGTATTGCTCCCTCTTGTTGCCTCACGAACATGCTGATGTAGAAAACAATCATCCAATAAATCCACAAAAGCCTTGCTAGTGTGCGAGTGACCAACCCACAAATTCCAGTCAATATCTGGGAAATTAAAGTCCCCCATTATAAGACTCTCTGATTTACTGGCCCACTCTATTTCCCTGTACAATATCTTATTATACTCATCAGAGTCATTAGGCCTATAGCACACTCCTACTCTCAATTTTGATCTCCCAATGCTTATGTCACACCAAACTGACTCGACACTGCCCTGTCCATCGATGTCGACTGGCTTCACTTCCTTGGACTTTATGTGTTTCTTAATTAATAGCATAACCCCTCCTCCCCTCCTGTCCTGTCTATCCTTTCTATACACATTGTATTCCCCAAATTCCAGTTCTGCATTCCTTATTTCTGTGTGACACCACGTCTCTGATATCCCAACAATATCTGCCTTTGATGTTTTGAGCAATACCTCGAATTCATCAAATTAATTTACCAAACTCCTAGCATTGGTGTACACGCAGGTATACATGCACCTGTTTCTATTCTTAGCTACTCTAACACAACCCATGTGTTTACTTGTACCGCAATGACTACCAGCAGTCTCTGAAATATCCTGCATCTTGTTTTTCAGACTTCTGCTCATTTCAATAGAAGCAGTGCAAGAATCACTTCCACCTCTGCCACTGGCTACTGTTAATCTATTAGTCCTTGTATCCCCCCCCCAACTAGCAGTTTTCCGACCCACCTAACACTGCCTCGACAGCATCAGCAAAAATTCTTGCACCCTTTCTATTTAAGTGTATCCCATCCCTGTAGAAGCAATCTCTCATGTTAACAAGTACAGTCCAGGCTGAAAAAAATTCTACCCCTTGAGCCTTGCACAATCCCTCCAGGGCCGAATTGATCGACAAGGCTCTCATCATATACTCCCTCCTATCGTGTCTGGGCAGAATTGCAGACACTTTCAAGTTCAACCCTAATTCACGGCTTTTTTTCAACAGTGACCTGTACTTGCTAAGTAATTCCGCCGGTCTCCTACTCTTAATATCATTAGTGCCAACGTGTACAACTATATCACCTTTTGTGCCCTTAAAAGATGATATCCGCTCTACAACGTCATCAACCTTTGCCCCTGGCAGACATACCCTGGTCCTATTCCACCTATCCTTTTTACAAAGTATGTTCCCCGTTTCCCTGGCAATAGAGTCACCAACAACTACTAGTTCCTGTGGGACCAGCGCATTTTGCCTAGGGGGCTGCTTCTGTGTTGCCTGATGACCAAGTGCAAGCTCTGGCGTTGATGTGGGCAGCTGAGAGCTTGATGGGCCCCTCAATTTATTACCTTCGAGGGCATCCACCCTGTCCTTCAAGCCCTCATAAAGGCCCTTCAAGCTCTCATATAGTTGATTTCAATCGTTCTAAAACTCAATCTTGTCTCATATCTCGCAAAAAGGATTCTTCTACTCCTATGCTTATCTTTAGTGACACTCCGATTTCTAGGCAAAATGATATATCTCTTTTGGGGATTACCCTGACTTCTAATCTCTCTTGGCACAAGCACATTACAAATATTGCTTCCTCTGCATCTAAAAAACTTGGTTTTCTCTTTCGCTCTCGGCGTTACTTTTCTTCCAAACAGCTGCTCACTCTGTATAAATCGCAAATCCGCCCTGCCATGGAATATTGTTCCCACGTCTGGGGTGGTGCCCCCAAAACCTCTCTCAGGCTTCTCGATTCCATTCAGAAGACGGCAGTTAGGTTAATTAATGATTCATCTCTAACAGACTCTCTTCACTCGCTGTCTCATAGACGTACTCTTTCTGCTGCATGTCTTTTCCACAGATACTGCTATGGGCACTGTTCTTCTGAATTTGCTTCTATAATTCCCGCTCTCTCTTTCAAAACAGTCCGAACACGTCCAGCCAACATCCATTTACTGTCCAACTTCAAACTCACAGAACCAACTTTTCATCTTCTTCGTTTATTCATTCAACTGCTGTTTTCTGGAACAACCTTCCTTCATACATATTTCCTGAAAATTACAGTCTACAGAAGTTCAAGTGTAATGTCAACAAATATCTTCTTTCGTCTTCTCAACCTCCAACCCAAGCACGGTACTAAGTACTATATGTTCTAATACCTCGCGTGTTTGGGGTGTTCATTAAAAAAACTAATCTTGTAAGCTACTAGGCTTTTCACTCCTACTAAGAAATATTGTTCAAGTTTTGGCCTAAATGCAAGTCTGATGCGCTAGTGAGACCCGTGGCAGAGAAGAAAAGTGCATGAGATGTATACAAATTATCACCCGACACAGAAGCCTATGGTATATATAATCTGGTCTGTAATCAAGTCACAAAGGAGGTTAGGCAGACAAGGCAGATTAAAAGAAATCTTTGGCAAAAGATGCAAAGAAAAACACCAAAGACTGCTTTACTTATGGAAACTGTACAGTAGAAGCAATGGGATGAATCATATTGGTCCACTTTATTGAATCGTTTGATTGTTGATGATCCTGCTTACTTAGCTGCCGAACTAAATGAGTATTTTGCATCTACATTCACATGTGAGCTGTTACTCGGGGAAGGAAATTAGTATTAGTAATGGCCGCATGGTGCAAGAAAGCCTATGGCTTATGCTGCACCAACCAAAAAAAAAATAATAATAAAATGAAATAAAATAAAATATCCGAACAAAACAATGATAAAAACAAAAAAAAATAAAAATAAATAATAATAATTAATAAAAAAAAGGAAATTAAACCTATCATTCCACGCTCCTCCCCTACCCGAAGGCATCATAAAGATGACCCTTGAATTTCCCCAAACTGTCGGCCTCTACCACCCATGAAGGCAACTTATTCCAGTAATTTATAACTCGCTGGCTAAAATAAAACTTCCTGCAGTCCACTCTAAACATTTCCCTCCGTAACTTGAATTATGTCCCCTTAGTTCTAGCATCATTTATAATCTTGAAAATTTCGTCCTCATTCATTTTACTGATGCCTCTCAGAGCCTTCAACACCTCAATCAAATCTCCTCTAAAGGGTCTAGTTTCCAAACTCTGCAACCCACATATTCGAAGTCTTTCTTCATAAGGACGCCCTTTTGCTGATCTCACCAGACAAGTTACCCGTCTCTGCACCCTTTCAAGAAGCTCGATGTCTTTCTTTAGGTGCGATCTCCATACTTCAACACAGTATTCCAAGTGTGGTCTAACATAAGCCTTATATAATGGGATTATCACGTCCCTATCTCTACTTGCAAAAGTGCGGTAGATCATCGATAGGACACCCCATGGGCCTTCCTTGCAACCTGTTTACAATGCTCAGAGAATTTCATGTCTGACCGTATCATAACACCCAAGTCCCTTTCCTCCAGTACTGGGTTTAGTTGAACTCCACCAAGTGAATAAGTTTTTTTGGAATTACTGTTTCCCAGGTGTAATACCTTACACTTTGTTGGATTAAAGCACAGCTGCCATTTTTCTGACCATTCCTGAAGTCTATCTAGGTCTCTCTGAAGAAGCTCAGCTTCACAGTGATCATTAACTACTCTACCAATTTTAACATCATCTGCAAATTTAGATATCACGCCCTCTATCCAGGTGATTGTGAAGATCATGACAAAAGCCTCTACATGCAAATGGAATGGGCAAGTAAGCGTCAATGCCTTATTATGGGTGATTTCAATTTGCCTCTAATTGATTGGAGTAAATGGGAAGGAAACTCGACATGGGGAACAAAATTTTTAAATCAACTAAACGACTGTTATTTGTATCAACATGTCAGGGAAAGTACTAGAGAAAAGAAGATCGTAGACCTCATCATCACACATGAATCAGATGACATAACAGGGCTGAAAGTAGAGGAACCAGTAGCAGGAAGTTATCACGGAGTTCTACGGTGGATGATGAAGAGAAAGAGGGGTAGCAGAAGTAAAAGGCAAAGGAATGGGTTTTAATTTCAGAAAAGGAAATTACGATGCCTTAAGGTACTACATGGCCTCTATTAACTGGGTAGATATCGCGAAGAGAATGAATACAATTGAACTGTGGTACGCCTTTAAAACATTAATCACAGATGCCTTGAATGCGTATATACCATTAAAAAAATACTCCACGAGAAGGGTTCCAAGTTGCATGAATAGTGAAGTTGCCACATTACTTGAGCAGAAAAAGGTGGCATGGAAAAGTTACAGAGCAATAAAAAGTACTGAAGCCTATAACAGCTACAAGGTGATGTGTAATAGAGCCACAGAAAAGGTTCGAAAGGCAAAGGCAGTTTATGAGAAATCACTAGCAAACAGAGCAAAGAGGGTTGGGGGATAATGAATTCTTCACATATATAAATGCCAAGAAGAGCAGGACAAACCAGATCGGACCTTTACATAAGGGAAAGGGGATAGTAATAAATACACCAGCTGCCGTTGCAGATGAACTCAACAGTTATTTTGCATCGATATTTACAAATGAAAAGCCTTTTGTGGCAATGGGAAATTGTGGGAGCGAAGTTAAAAAATATGTAATTAATGATATTGAAATTTCGCAAGATTATTTAATGAAAAAACTTTCGAGCCTACAGACCAGTAAGGCTCCTGAAGTTGATGGAATATACCCTATAATCTTAAGAGAGGCGGCAAGCGAGTGCATTGAACCATTGAGGCTAATTATGCGAGCATCATTAGACTCTGGGGAGATTCCCTTGGATTGGAAAAGTGCAAATGTATCTCCCATACATAAGGGTGGCTCTAAAAGTGAAGTTGGAAATTAAAAACAACAGTGGTCCTAATACTGATCCTTGGGGAACCCCACTTCTTACATCAGCCCAATCCGAGGAATAGCCATTTATCACAACCCTCTGCCTCCTGCCCTGAAGCCATCCTTCTATCCATCTAAGGATTTTTCCAGTGATTCCAACCTGTTCCAGCTTATAAAGCAACGGCTCATGTGGGACTGAGTCAAAAGCTTTGCTGAAATCACAATAAACAATGTCGAAATTATTCCCTGAATCCAGCTCGTGAGTGACCCTTTCGAAATAGCCAACCAGATTTGTTGAACATGATTTTCCCTTTACAAAACCATGCTGAGTATCCTTGAGAATTTCAATTCGATCCAAATGATCCTGAATTCCACCCTTGATCATTGCCTCCATGATTTTCCCTACTACTGAAGTCACACTGACAGGTTGATAATTTCCAACTTCACTTTTAGAGCCACCCTTATGTATGGGAGATACATTTGCACTTTTCCAATCCAAGGGATTCTCCCCAGAGTCTAGTGATGCTCGCATAATTAGCCTCAATGGTTCAATGTACTCGCTTGCCGCCTCTCTTAAGATTATAGGGTATATTCCATCAACTCCAGGAGCCTTACTGGTCTGTAGGCTCGAAAGTGTTTTCATTAAATAACCTTGCGAAATTTCAATATCATTAATTACATATTTTTCAACTTCTCTCCCACAATTTCCCAACTTCGCTCCCACAATTTCCCATTGCCACAAGAGGTTTTTCATTTGTAAATATCGATGCAAAATAACTGTTGAGCATCTGCAACGGCAGCTGGTGTATTTAGTACTATCCCCTTTCCCCTTACGTAAAGGTCCGATCTGGTTTGTCCTGCTCTTCTTGGCATTTATATATGTGAAAAATTCATTATCCCCCAACCCTCTTTGCTCTGTTTGCTAGTGATTTCTCATAAACTGACTTTGCCTGTCGAACCTTTTCTGTGGCTCTATTACACATCACCTTGTAGCTGTTATAGGCTTCAGTACTTTTTATTGCTCTGTAACCTTTCCATGCCACCTTTTTCTTCTCAAGTAATGTGGCAACTTCACTATTCATCCAACTTGGAACCCTCCTCGTGGAGTATTTTTTTAATGGTATATATGCATACGAAATGCCGGAAGGTTACAAATTCTGACAAGGAGCTAAATGATTTTGTAATAACTGAGAGCAAAGTGGAGCAGGCATTGTTGAAGATAAACATAAGAAAGGCACCTGGGGTGGATGGGATTTATCCAGTTATGTCCAGTTATCCAGTTAAGTTAAAGGAGGCAGCGAAGGAAATAACCAAACCATTGGCTATAATCATGAGAGCTTCCTTGGACTCTGGGGAGGTTCCCATGCACTGGAAATCTGCAATTGTTTCCCCAATTCAGAAAGAAGGATCTAAGGGTGACACTAGTAATTATAGACCTCTTAGTTTACCTTCTGTTTTGGGGGAAATTAATGGAGGCATTGGCTAAAGAAGAATTGCAGGATCATCTGGAATAGACGGCAGTTATAGTTCAGATACAGCGTGGGTTTCTTAAGTGGAAATCTGTCTGACCAATTTGATTGGATACTATGATGTGGTCAGAATGGAACAGGAAGCAAAAAAATAACTTTGATATCATATACTTGTATTTTAGGGAAGCTTCTGACACTGTTGCACATGGAAGACTACTGTATCATTTGGAACAGTGTGACATTACGGCCAAGTTGCTGCTATTGATAAAGGAATGGTTGAGTGGGAGAAGACAGACAGTAGTAATCATTGACACTGCTCTTCGTGGACTAATGTTATTAATGGAGTCCCCCAGGGTTGGGTATTTGGCCAATTGTTGTTTTATGTATTTATCAATGATATTGATGAAGGTATATCAGGTTTAATGTCCAAGTTTGGGGACGATACGAAGGTTGGCAGGGTTGTTAATGATGCTAACGACAGTCACCATCATCAGCCATTTTCAGTCCACTGCAGGATGAAGGCTTCTACAGCAACTTTCCATTTCTTTCTGTTTTGTGCAATGGCCATCCATTTACCAGCCATTAACCACGAATTTCATCTGTCCGTCTTCGTTTTCATCTGTCTTCTTGGGTACCATTCTGTTATTTTCTTAGTCCATCTGTCATCAAGTCTTCGAGCTATGTGTCCTGCCCAAGACCATATTAGTTCTTTAGTTTTGATAAGAATGTCCTTTACTTGTGTCTGCTGCTTAATCCTTGTGTTTCTCTTCTTGTCCAACAGTCTGATTCCTAATATAATTCGTTCCATTCTTCGCTGTGTAGTTCTCAGCTTCTTTTCCATTCTTTTGGTGAGTGCTCAAGTTTCACATCTATAAATCATGGTGGGGAGTATACATTGGTTCATTATTTTACGTTTTAAACAAATTGGGATATTGCTCCTCAGTGTGTGACTATATTTCCTGAGTGCTATCCATGGGAAATTTATTCTACCCTTGACTTCCAGCAGTACAGGATCTAGAAAATTTGAGCAGGTGGACTGAGAGATGGGAGCTGAAGTTAGCAGCAATCCTCCCCCAGAGTAATCATCTGTGTGGTACTATACGAGACGAATCCCAAATGAAAATATATAACTGCAGCAAAATACCGAAGTAGTCAACAACTTCAGGTACTGTGGAGGCAGCATTTTCTCCCACGAGATTAAGGGAATGAGCTGCGCACCGCACGTATTCTGCGTACTTATTAATGTTTTTAAAGAGTGCTTGCAGCCCTTTGTCCTCACCTTTCATAACAGCTCGTTGTCATAAGACTTGATCGAGAATGTTGTTCAACGGCAGGTTACAATCGTCCAGAACTTGTTTCACTTTTTGTTGAATAAAGTCACACACAGAAGTGTGACGGTGGGGAAGTCGTAGTGGAGAGAGACAGTGGTCTTAACCGATTGTGGTTAAAATATCTTACTTTTGCAAATTTTACAAAACCATACGACCATGTAAACGCATTGCTAGAGCCCCTCTCGGGGCCTTGGAAGGGGCTTGTGCAAGTGAAGGGCCCTTAAGCTTTATTAGTTTCACGGTAAATTTGCCTCTGCCTCCAGTAAAACAGAAAATCGACCACAGACACGCAATTTACAGACAGTATATATGGAGCAATATGGCTTTGCTGATGTTCCTCAAGTCTTACTACTACTACTGACCTGTACTCAAGATGCGGCCTAAATATTACTTTAGGCTGTATCTTGAATGCTTTAGGATAGCTCATAGGGTTCTGTCATAGTGGCATAGTATTTAGGATCTGGCACCACTGGTGGTTACCCACATCTGCGTCGTATGTGCTCTGTGATGCAATTCTTGTTTTTTGAGGCGGTCTTCGGCTCTGTGATGGAATGCAGAACTACTACAAATGCCAGAAAAAAGTGTCTGGTTTATGTGCTTTGTTCTGTTGTTGTGTTTCTGGCTGCTTGGCCGCAGGACCTAGTGGGACACTACGTTGCCTACCACCACCACCACTGGGAGGTGAGCCAAGCTGCCCATCATACTCTGGCTGTCCTCTGCCAGGGTACTTTTAAAAAAAAAAAAAAAAAAGTATTGTATATATCTGTTTAATATAATAATTAGTGGGTATAAGTGAGGATAATTTGTAGAAGTTCTTCACTAGTAATTCATTTGTTGACACCCACTGGTATTGCACTACATCCGGTGGGTGCAGGACTTGTGCATTCGGCACAAATACATAACGTAATAGAGAAGGGGACCGGGCGACAGCAGTCTTATATTGGCGGTGGTAAAATACCTCGCACATGTTTTTAGGCTAGATTTGTTGAGGTTCTACTCCAAAACAGATGAACTAGCTGGAGATGGGCTTTGCCTAGGAGCCACCCTTCACTCTGGGATACACGTACGAAGTGCACCAGGAGGTATAATATAATGTCTTATATATGTGTGATGAGAATGTTAATGTATATAAAATTGTATATATATATTTTTGTAAATATTGTATATATATATATGTGTGTGTGTGTGTGTGTGTGTGTGTGTGTGTGTGTGTGTGTGTGTGTGTGTGTGTGTGTGTGTGCACAAATAAATGGAATGGAATGGAAATGTCCTCTGCCAGGGTTGCCTAAGCTTCCTGATAGAGGCCATAAAAAAAAAGGTTTTGTTGAAGAGAGTATACGGGGAGTAAGAAGAAGAAGAGCTCAGAAAGTGGGGAACAGTAGTTAGAGTGGACTAATAGGGAAGGCAGTCCACTCAAAGTTAGACGAAAGTGGGGGATGGAGAAGAGGGGTTGAAAGTCGCAGGAGCAGGTGCCTCTGTGTGAGCGCCATTAGCCTTGCACTCTCTGAGTATCCGCACTCTGAGGAGTGTCAGCCTGAATTCTACCCCTATCGAGTTAGCAGGGCAACTTGCCTTTGAAATCCTGCACCAAGGGTGCTTGCATTATTCTACACCAGTCGGGTTCCGCAGGTGTGGTGCGTTGTTCTGTTCCGTCCTGAGGTCCGCAAGTCTAGATCGTCTATAAGTGAATATAGCCTGGGCGCAGTGTGTTAAGGCTAGGCATGTGGCTTCTTCTTGTAGTAAAGTCGACTCCTGATTGCAGGGGTTTTCTTGTATCTCTGTGAGGAACGGAAGTCTAACGTTGTCGTAAGCGGGACACTCATACATAAGGTGTTCCCAGGCCTCCTCTTCACCACAGTGGCAATATGGATTATTTTCTCTTCCCATTGTTCTTAGATTTTGCTGAAACGGTCCATGCCCTGTAATTAGGAAGGCGACTTGCAATACAGATACAAAGTACAAAGTACAAAGTATGTTGAGGGTCAAACGGCACCAGGAATTTCTCCCATCTCCGCGAGTGTTCGCTGTATCGAGGGACAGTACTCTGTCAAGACTAGAGATTTAAAAGTGTGTGGATCATGTGTTGTGTAGTATGTTGTGCCCATTGTTCTTCTGGCCTATTGGCCGTCGAGCCCCTGATGAGACCCGACGTTGTCCGTACTATGCCAACGAGGAGGCTGGCCAGGTGTACCTTGAAATTTATTATACTCTGGCAGGTCCCGCCGCCTAATTTCCTGGGATTTCAGCGGCTGGGTCCTATAGAAGGAAAAAAAAAAAAAAAAGATAGATAATCGCGGTGGTATAATTGCAAAATCGCTATTAAGTTAGTATGTGCGGTTTGTTCCCCGAAATTACCATGGGATTGTACGCTAAAATGACAAGTTCTAGAGGCCTAATGGGGCGGGCAATAATTTTGGTGCTAATTTAAATTTGGCTGCGTGGGGCTTTCGCGGTGTATAGTCAAAGAGAAAGGTAGGGAGACTGAAGGCTGGGGGGAAGAAAGAGAAGTAAGGGGCCGATAGGGTAGATGGCCCCTGCAGTCAGTGGGGCATGCCCATGCCCCACCAGAGGGAAAGGGGGATGGCAGGAGGAGGAGAAGACAGCGAGCCATCTCCCCCCCCCGCCAAGGAATAGGAGTGAAAGCAGGCTGGTCAAAGTTGCCAGCCCAGATCGCCATATGGCTAGGTGGCAGCAATGTGCTGCAATCATTTCTCTGGGAAGGTTTCCGTGGTTGTGTAGACATTCTGCTGGCCTGCACGGCATGGTTGTTTACTGCAGTGGTTGAGGCTGTGGGAGCGTCCTTCTCCTTGTGAAGAGGTCCTGGGCCAGCTGCGCGAATGCCTTGTATGTGTCAACTTCAGTTATGGCGAGGTCTTCTTGATTACGGAGTTTAAGCTGTGTTCTAGTAATGAACCTGCAATAGAGGTCCTCATATAGTGGGCAACTGTGCATTAGGTGCTCCCACGTTTCACGTTCACCACAGAGGCAGAACGGTGTATCACTCAGTCCAAATCCTTGTAGTTTGTCTCTAATGGCCCCGTGTCCCGTCAGCAGGTAGGTGGTGTAGAGGCCTGGTGAGAGCCACGGTGGATAATTCGGGTATACCAGCCGTATGTTGGGTAGAAATTTTCTAGTTATTGCGCCTTTGCTGGTGCAGAGGGTATATAGGGTTCTGTATATAGATAGGGTTCTGTCAATCATATACAGAAATTTTGACTGCAGAACCATATGAGCCATCCTAGCAGCCTGTATGCGCCGTTCAGAGAATTTCATGTTGCACTGTACAATTACCTGAAACAAGTTCTCTCAAAGTAGCATCCAAATGGTTGCTGTTTTGAGTGTTGTAGCAACCACTTGGTTTTATTTTCTGGATTTACTGCCACCCATATGCAGCACCTTGGATTTGTCGATGTTTAACTTCAGTTGCCACTTTTCAGCATCTTCCCAGTTTATCCAGGTGTTTGAACGTAGTGCTATGATTACTTTCATTAATTATCTTTGACAATTTTTTACCATTAGCAAACTTTGACATCAAACTCGATATAATATCATCAATATTATTAATCAATACTGAAAGCAATTATAAATGATTGTGATTTACTGGCCCTCTCTGTACAGTTGTTCGTTCACTCATCAGAGTTATCAAGCAAGTAAACACACTTCTACTCAAATTTTTCCTTTCCCAGCTTATGTCACAACAAACTGACTAAACATTGCACTGGCCACTCATGTCAACAGTGCAGTGCCTTAGATTTTATGTGCTTCATAACTAAGAGCGAAGCCCCCCACATCTCCTGTCTGTACTTTCTGTAAACATTGTACTCCTCAAATTCCAGTTTTGCGTTCTTTATATCTTCTGTGTGACACCAGGTCTCTGATATCCCAACAATATCTGCCTTTGATGTCGTGACCAGCACTTCAATTTCATGAAATTTATTTACCAAACTTCTAGAACTGGCACCTGTTCTTACTCTTATTTCCTCTAACGCAGTCCATCTATTTTCTTGTTCCCTGATGACTCCCAGCAGTTCCTGAAATACCCAGCAACTTGCTTTCCAGGCTGCTGCTCATTCCAATAGAAGCAGTGCAAGAATCACTTTCACATGTGCCTGCGGCCACTATTAACCTATTCGTCTGTGAATCCCCCAAGCTAACAGTTTTCCGACCCAACACTGTCTCGATAGCATCTGCAAATATTCTTGCACCCTTATATTTAAGTGTACCCCATCCCTACAGAAGCAGTCTCTCTTGTTAACAAGCACAGATCAAAATTTTACCCCGTGAGCCTTGCACAATCTCTCCAGGGCCAAATTGACTGACAAGGCTCTCATCTTAAACTCTCTCCTAAGTCTGTGCAGAATTGCAGACACTTTCGAATTGAACCCTAATCGCGATTTTTTTTTCAACACTGACCTGTTTCTTGTTAAAAAAAGTTTGCAGATCTCCTAGTCTTAATGTCATAAGGCCAATCTGTGCAACACTGTCATCTTTCGTACACTTAAAAGATGATATCTGCTCTATAACGTCATCTGCTTTTGCCCCTAGCAGACACACCCTAGTCTTATTCCATCAATTCTTTTTGCACAATATATTTCAGGTTTCCCTGTCAAGTCACCAACAAGAACTAGCTCCTTGGGGATCAGTGCATTCTGCCTTTGGGGTGGCCACTCTCTTGATTGATGATCAAGTATAAACTGTCGAGTTAATGAGGGCATCTGAGCGCATGATTGACTCCAATTTAATTTCTTCGAGGGCGTCCACCGTGTTCTTCAAGCCTATTTCTATTTTAAATTGCCTTGGACTTGCACTCACTTTTCCATATGTTTCTTCCAAGAACAGAAACATTTCCGGAAGTAATCTTTTGTTACTCTTTTTAACACTTCAGTCATTATTTTCTGAATGCCTTTAATGAACTGAAAATGGGTTTCCTTCAGCACACTTTTCAGTTTGGGGAAATGAAAAAGGCCCTAGGGTCTAGGCCTTGCGAGTAGGGTTACGTGCATTCATACACATGGAGTTGGACAGGATGTTTTTTTCACCTGTTCACACACAGGGATTTTTTTTTTTTTTCAGCCAGAAACAGGTGAATAGAGTGCTGGAGTATGGTCTTCATGGACCATCCAACCATCCTTCCAAAATTCAAGTCTCTTCCTTCGAATTTTTTTACACAGCCATCAGAACTTCGATGTGGTGTGTTTCATTGACAGTCTGATTTGGTGGTGCGTACTTGGCGATAATAATTCCTTTAATATAGAAGAAAACGAGAAACAACGGGGTTTTTTCGTCCGGCAAATCGACCAGAGAACACACGGAATTTACAGACAAGATAAATATATGGGTAGATGTAATCATTTACGGGGGGGACCCTAATATCATAATTATTTTCTTATTTTTTTCGTCTTCTATTGCACTGATTGCCTTTCAGTTTCTGAATACTTCAGCCAACTTTGGTCAATATTTTGAAAGTATGGAATTTCTTATTTTTTTTTCAAAACATCTTCACAGACAGAATCTTTTCATTCTTTGAGCTACACCATCTGGCACACACTTTTCTCTTGCCTAAATTTTCAGTTAAAATCTGTCTCGTCGTTCATCGTCTTTCACATTCTTTCTTCATACTAAAAATCTTTTATGTCATTCAAACACACGAGCTCTTGGCATAGTATCTTTCCCATACACTTTACATAGCAACTCATAACTTTCAGTTGGTGTTCTCTTTTGTTTTGTTAAAAATTTTAGGTTGATTCATTGTTCGATTCTTTTGTCTGTCACTTTTGTTCCACAGTCGTGACTTCGCAGACGACTATGGAACAACTGTCTTCTCTTGTTTCACAAGGGGCACTGGGTGGGTACGTTGGCCGCATGCTTAATCTCGTTATTTAATAGCCAAACCTCGTAAATCTAATGTAATTCTAGCGATGTATTACTTCTAGCTGTTAAAACTATTAGACACGATATAATGCTAATATGATATCGTATCCATTTAGAATAAGAAATATATCAATATTAAAGAAATCTGAAAATGTTTCTTCCTTTAACTTGCATTCTTTTATTTTCAGATATCCACACACACCATGGCAGTCGCCCAAAAGTTAAAATTTCAAATGATTGATGGCGTTCTCTTTCCCAATTTCTTCTCTCCTGATTGCTGCCGTTCTGCTTTGCAGTTCCGGCCTCGTTCTGGTGATGTCTTCGTAGTGACTTACCAAAAGTGTGGGACAACCTGGATGCAAAATATTCTTCTTCTTCTGTTCCGTAAAGGCGTTCCACTTGAAAATCCATTTGATTTCTTAATGGCAACGCCGTTCATTGATATGGTAGGAGCTTCAGTGGTTGAGAATATGCCTCAGCCAAGTGCCATTAAGACGCACATTCCATTGAGTAAATTCAGCTTTGTTCCCGATGCAAAATACATCTGTGTTGCAAGAAATCCCAAAGACTGTTGCGTGTCTTATTACCACCAGTGCAGATCGATTCTTGGCTTTGAATTTTGGAATGGACATTTCGATGATTATTTTGAGAATTTTATACGTGGACAGACTGCATATGACGGTTATTTTGATCACACACTAGACGGATACAACCACCGCAAACACAGCAACGTTTTCTTTACCACTTACGAGACCATGAAGAAAAACACCCGTCAAATAATTCTAGACCTCGCCAGCTTTCTTGGGAAAGACCACGTCGATCTTCTAGAGAAAGATCCAACAGTGCTGAATAGTATTTTGGAACACAGTAGCTTTAAGAATATGAAGACGAATCTAAATGATACCTTTGAGAAACTATCACATCCGTCTCCAGAAATGCTAAAATCTCCCTCAGTACCTGAAGGAATAAAATATGTTATAGAGTATACAATGGCACTACAACTGCCAACATCAATGCCAAAATGGAATTCATCCGTAAAGGTCAAATTGGAGATTGGAGATCCTTGTTATCTGAAGAACAATCGCGAAGATTGGATGAAAAGTTTTACGAGAAATTTAAAGGAACAGAATTGATTGATGCCTGGAAGCAATTCATGTAATTTAATCAAGTCAATGTAGGTGGCTAACAAAAACAACATAAAAATATGTAACCAAGTTACATTTGTGTATAATCAAGAGAATCCTTGATTATACACAATCAAGGGTTCAAACGATCAATCCATAAGAACTCTTCCAAAAGCAAGGGTTCTTATGAATGGAACCAAAGAGAAAAACAAACAGCACAGCCTTCCCAAAGATATTGTAAGAAGTCGATCTTACAAATTAAAATAGAAATATTTGTTTTGCCAAATAGGTACAGGAAATGTGATGGAAAGGGAGTATTAAGTTTTAAATTTATTTGTTTATAATCTTGGTGTACAACAAAGAAAATGCTTTCTGAAGTCCGCTTTTCTTCGTCCAGAATATATTTTGTGAGTCAGCCAAGAGCGAAATTTAGAATAATTAGAAAGATAGGATTATTTCTTAAATTTAAATTCCTTATATTTAAATATTCCCGGAGATCAGCTTCACTACTCCTGTTTGAGCAGAAATATTAAAGATTTTATTTTTTATTCAATGAAGATATATTTTTTTATAAACTGTAACGGTAGGTGTTAGTGATCGAGATCAGGATTTCAACCTTAGTTGAAACTGTATATCATTTCTAGTTCTGTCTGATGTCTTCAGAACTATTTTTATCTTTTCATAAAAAAATAAACTCTTAGAATTAATTGAATAGTTCTCGTTTCTTTCAAATTTCAACTGCGATCAGATTCACCTTTAGGAAAGCAAAAACCCCTCTTCGACCCTCCCCTCCCCTCCCCTCCCCTCCCCTTACCCTTAATGATAGTTACATATTTGAGTAAATCGCAACTCAATGTGATCATCTAGTGATAATTTTAGCATTTAATAGTAGTTAGTATTAGAAATGGCCACGTGGTGCAAGGAATCCTATGGCTTTTGCTGCACCATCCAAATCCAAAAATAAATAAAATTAAATTTAAAAAATAAATAAATAAAATAAAATAACAAAAAATAAATAAATAATATAAAATGACAAAAAATAAATAAAATAAAATAATAAGAATAATAAGAAATTAAAAAAATAAATAATTAATAAGAGAAAAGGAAATGGACAACCTATGCATTTTCGTCCTCCCTTAGGTATTATCCAGCTGCCCTTCGAATTTCCCCAAACTGTCAGCCTCTACCACCCATGTAGGTAACTTCCTGCAATACAGTCTAAACAACTCCCCCCGTAGCTTGTAATTATGGCCCCTAGTTTTAGAATCATTTATAACCATCACAATTTCGTCCTCATTCATTTTGCGTTTGCCCCTCAGAGCCTTAAACACCTCAATTAAGTCTGCTCTAAGGTGCTTAGTTTCCAAGCTGTGCAACCCACATATTCGAAGTCTTTCCTCGTATGGACGCCCTTTTGCCAATCTCACAAGGCGAGTTACCCATCTTTGGACCCTTTCAAGAAGCACAATGTCTATCTTTAAGTGCATTCTCCATACTTCAACACAGTATTCCAAGTGTGGTCTAACAATAGTTATACAATGGGATGATGACGTCCTTATCTCTAGTAGCAAATGTTCGATAAATCACCAATAGGACACCATGGGCCTTCCTTGCAACCAAAAAAAAAAAAAATTTATGATATTAGTGTTTCCCGTAAAATAATTACATATTTAATTAGTCTGTAAATTGCCTGTGTTCTCTGGTCGATTTTCCTGTTTGCTGGAAAAAACCTCAGTTTCTGGTAGGGGGGAACCTCCTTATCTACGCCTGAGACCGACTAACTCCTTCCTTGCAACCAAAACTATTATTTTTTGGCCACCCGAATAAACAAATTCCATTAAAGTTCCTCGCATCAACAACAGGATTCGAACCTGGGTCTTTTCCACAGGGTGTGGGGAGGGCGGTGACGATACCACTGTGCTACCCACGCAGACCTTCCTTGCAGACAGTCTACAACGCTCGGAGAACTTCATGTCTGACCGTATCGTAACGCCCAAGTCCCTTTCCTCCACTACCGAACATCGGTTTTGATAAAATGGCCGCTTTCAAGCGTGCACGTGTGTGTAACAGCTCCGTAAATTGTGACCTGGTTTACTAGTTTAAAGTTAGTGCCAAACTCTGGATTTGTGTTGGACCAAAGCCATTAAGGAACTGGAACACCTTGGTGAGTTTTGTTTTAACTTTCTTTGGGTAGAAGTGAGATTCTGTTATAGACTGGGGATTAGTGCCCCCCTGTGTGCTACTATAGCGTAGGATTGTGCTCCGTCAACTCTATGACCTTGTAAACAATACAGTGAAATAAATGTGTCTTCCAGTTCACCTCCTCCCTACCAATAGACATTACATGGGCGAGTTGCAACTTTTCTTCCGTTGCTCCCACGCCAAAATAACTATAATTTCTGTGATCGGCGTCATCCCAGCTCAACCAGCCTGCACCATTTCAGTACTTCTTCAAAACCTTCAAACCTTCAAAACCTCATTGCGTTTCTCGAAAATTTACTTGCGGACTTGTGAAAGGTGATGTTCGAAAGCTCTTAAAGTCCCTACAAAACGGATAAACTCGTTAAATCAGATAATCCGAAATATACGTGAAATGGAAGCAGAACACACAAAAATAATGACCGACAGAAATCAAACCCAGCCGGGTACCTTACTGACAACCCAAGACACGGATCAAGACATAGATAATAATGAGAGGGCAGAAAACCCAGAAGAATCAAAACAAAGAACAATGGGCAAAAGAACAAAACCGAAACTTATTTCGGCTAATTCAGACCGAGAAACAAGAAGCACCAGAGAAGCTAAAGGCGCCCAGGAACCTAGCAAAGGAGTGGAAGAGCAAAAACAAGGGGAGAAAGGGTCCCCACCCTCCCGCAGGGGGACAGTACTCGATCAAATGCTGGTACTCAGAGCGGCACTAGAAACAATAATGAGAGACAACAGCAGTAGAAATCCTCTGAGATTAGAGCTAAAATAGTCCTACAGTGGACAAAGCTCGAGACAATTCTACTGCAAACCAACGTAGAATATCAGAAAGGTATTGCAGCTCTGGAAACATACAAGGCTGATGGAGGCATTCAAAAACAAATCTGCTCAAATAACTTATTCCTTATAGAAACAACCAAACCACATAGAAATTAAAATTGCACATGTTTCAATTCCCAACGTATTTGCTCACAAAGACCTAGGAGTTGTTTTTGACAAAAATCTTTCATTTAATTCTCACTATGTGTATGTTGCTAAAAAAATTCAAAAATCAAGATGGCTTATCAAGCAAGAAACAGCGGCGATTCAAGATAGAAAAACAGTCATTAACCATGTTCAGAGATGCATTTCTCCCATTCTGTCCTATGCCTCCGAAATCTGGTCTGGTGCTCCTCAAGTTACCGTAAAAAAATTCCTTGCGCTAGAGTATTGGGTTCTTAGATGGCTGAACAATAAACTTCGTTTTCCCCGTACAATATCCAGGCAACAGCTTTATAAAAATTTAAAAACAAAGCCTCTGCAACAGATGATCAACGAATCTGGAGTCATGCTTCTTGCAAAGTTAATTACTTCTGCATCCAGTTCACCAAACCTTGTCAACATAATAGCTCCCACAAACAGGGAAAACTGAAGAAACCAACAACAATTCAAATCCAAACTCTCCAGACTAAAACAAATGGACAGGATGTTCCCCAATGCATCCCTTCACCTCATAAATTATCAAAACATTGATTGTAAGAGGTTGCTCAACTCTGAAGCCTACAAGAGTCTCATTTCCAAACAAATTATGAGAAATACAAACAACTGCCTGCCTGCAACCCAGTAACTGCATCCGAGAGCCAAATGTGATGTTCTGTAATATATATTTTTGATCAATATAATTCATATTCGTTGTTAATGTATATATAGAATATCCTATGTATTTTTTATATACTGTATATATATATATTTGTCTCCTTTGTACTGAATTTATGCCCCTAGCCTAGTGCTGTGATGGGCTTGCTGTAGTTGCAATAAATGAAAAATTTATTTATTTATTTAAATGCAACAGCGCTCCCCAGCCTATGCCAATGCGTTGAGGGCTACACCGCCAGAGGTAGAAAATAGAACCAATGTCCAGACTCAGAAAAGGAAAACGCTGTTACAAACAACAAATCTAGTAATCCTACGTTCCACGGAGGAGGAAAACAACACCGGTGAACAAATTAAGCAAAAGGTGATCGATAACATGAAGAGAGATTTTGAAAACACAAGGATTAAGTCTATAAGAAAAACTAGAAACCCGGGGATAGTAATAGAAACGGCAAGTAAAGAAGAAGCCGAACAGATCCTAAAAAAATACCAAAATAACAAAGCTCGGGTCAAGGGTGGAGATCCCGAAGAAAAAGAGTCCCTCCGTAGTCGTGTTTGACGTTGACTCCGAGATGACAGCTGAACAGCGAGCACAAGAGATCTACAAAAAGAATCTAAAACATGAGATCCCAGACCAAGAGGCCAAAAATCTTATAATACCAAAATTTAAAACAAAAGCAAGAAATAGAATTGACAGCAAATCCAATTGACAGTCAAATGGCCAGCTCCATTTGACTGTCAATTGGACAGTCAAATGGAGCTGGTCCCAGTTGCCTGGCAAGCGATCAAGCCACAATCAAGTATCTACATCGAGTGGAGCTGTCTGCGGTACAGGGAGCACGTGGCCATTCCAAAGTGCTTTCCTGCTATAAGTTGGGCCACACTACACACACCTACTCCCAGAAGGAACCGACCTGCGGCCACTGCTCCGAAAAAGCGCACGAGTTTAGAAACTGCCCAAATAAAGTTAGCGAATCTGTCTGCGCCAGCTGTAAAAGCCTTAAGTAAGAGCATGCGCACTCCTTAAGAGACGCGAAATGTCCAACATACATCAGAACCAAGGAGTTATACCAATCCAGGATTGATTATGGATTCGCTCCTTAAACAAACCTTCAACACCGGGATACTGAAATTACAACAGCTTTTAATGCGCAGCGTGCTCGGGCAGTGGTCGAGCAGATCAGAAAGAAGGCAGACGAGGAAAACACTGACCTCATAATTGTACAGGAACCGTACACCACCAAAAACATGTGAGAGCATACCCCATATCTTACAAAATTGTGCACTGCACAGAGGATACGTCTTGGGCGGCAATAATCGTAAGGAATACGGATATAATTGTTACAAAAATCCAGCAGCTTTGCACGCCTTGGGCAACCTGTGTCCAGTTAATCACTTCAATTGGAACCATTTACGTCTTAACTGTCTACTGTAGATCTGGCATAGAAATTGACTTTGTCACAGCGTACTTAGACAACGTACAATCGGTTTTAGCTGGACGAAAGATAATTATTGGGGCAGACGTGAACTGTAGATCACCACTGTGGTATAGACGCTCCCCCAACCGCAGAGGAAAGGCTAATGGACAGAAGTTGGAAGACTGCTTAACAAACTCGATATTCATTGTTATTATCCAACCCTTCTGTCTCCCAACATTCTGCAACACGCTTTGGGAGGCAATCATAGACGTCACTATGGTAACAAGAAATATAGAGAATTATATCACAGACGGGACAGTCCAAAGCGATTGGTCAACATCTGACCATAGGGCAATTACATAAATAAATAAATAAATCTTTATTGTGAAGTGGAGTTACAGCACAATATCCCATCACGGCGACGAGCGCCAGGGGTTCGCATATAGCAGTTAGAGAAAAGCAGAATAAGTACAGCGTACAAATTCAAAAGGCTACAAAATACCGATCACAAATGCAAAAGAAATACAAATACAGCATAAAAACACAGAGCTACACACAAACACAGAAATAAATACAACTTGGTAATATATCAGGGTTCAAGGGCTTTGATAAAGTTGTGTCTGTCCTTCTTCTTACTTATTATACTGTCGATGTCGGCATCCATACGGTTGAGGGCAGCGAGCATCTGCTTGGGAAGAAATCTCTCAGTGAGTACAAGCCTGTTGTGGTGACCCACGAGTGCTGGTACCGACCTTAGGCTTGGCTGTGGAATCCTCCAAGAGCAAGCGTTCCAAATATTTGGGGATGATATCTGGCCTGTGATGAGTTTGGCTGTGAAGACCAGCCTCTTTTCCACGATCAGGAACTTCAACCTCGGGATGTCGAGTGCTTGTGCCATCATGGTGGTTGTGGTAGCGGGAGGTAGCCGAAGCTTGTTATTGGCCCATTTCAGTAACCAGTATTCAGCGGTGCACACCAGCTTGAGGTTTGTAGGTGCAGCAGAGGCCCATATTTCTGCACCATAGAGAATGGCGGGGTAGACGGTGGAGGTGATGAACCTTTTAACAGTGAAAGGATGTCGGACGTGTAGCAGCTGCTGCTTTGAGCTCCACCGTAGACGAGAGAATTTGGTACTGATTTTGTTGATCTGGTTGACAAAGGACATCTTTTGGTCAATCAGAACGCCAAGGTTTGAGTGCGAGGGTACGTTTGGTATTCGTACCCCTGCGAGTGAAACGTTGAGTACTGTCGGCATGGATTTAAGGGAGAATATCACCTGAGCAGACTTCAGTGGTTTGATTTTTAGATTGAAGTTTGCCAGGTACAATTCTAGATCCTTAAGTTGGGAATTGATCCTGTTGCTGAGCTGAACAGGGTTGGTTGCGCCAGAGTTAATTTGAGTCAGCAGTTTGAGGTCATCGGCATAGCATAGGACACCATTCGTTGAGGCAATAATGGGCACGATGATAGCTGTCAACAGGACACCAGGTAGGACACCCCCCCTCCTGCGGTACTCCAGCAGTAATGTCGCAGGATAGGGTGTGTTGTTGCCGATGGAGAATAAGTATTCTGTGACAGAGAAGCGATTCCAAAAAGCACAGCATATCACCTCGAATGTGAAATTTCTCCTTAAGTAGGAGGAGCGGGATCCACACGGCATCAAAGGCTGCGCTTATGTCGAAATACGTGGTTGCTAGCTCAGCTCTTTGTTCGAATGCTGGGAGGATGCGCTCTGTGGTGGCTGCCAAGTTAGTGATTGATGATTTTCCTGCGATGGCATAGTGGATTTCAGGTGGTTTCAACTGGAGGATTTGTTGAGTGATTCTGGGTAGCAAAGCCTTTTCAAGAGTTTTTAACAGACAAGAGGCGACTGATATTGGTCTGAACTGGCTGACGTTTGTGTCAAATTGATTTTTAGGGATGGGGTACACTCTGTACTTATTCCACTGGGGTGGGAAATAATGCTCAGTGAGGCATCTGTTGTAGATCGAGAGAAGAGGTTCTATGATGAATGTGCTGAAACATTTGATTATAAATTGCGAAATTCCATCCTCCCCAACAGTGGTTGTTGTGGGAAGGGAATTGATGGCACGTATGAGCTCCTGTTTCGTGATCTGGATAGTCCATAGGACATCTGAAGGGTTTTCATAGTCAGGCTGGACAACTTTAGATGGGACTGTGGTTGTATTTGAAAACCTGGCGATGTATTTGAGCCATTCTTGAGGATCAAGCATATGATTGAATCCACCATGTCGGGCAGCATAGAATGGCTTTCCTTTCCTCAGAGTGCGGTTAAGATTTACTTGGATTGCAGCAGCTTTTTTTCGATTAAAGTGGGCCCTGGCGCGGGAAAAGGCGATTCTGTCTTGACCGACTGCCATTCGAAAGCTTCCATTTCTTATGTAGGACTTGTTTCATTTCGAAGCTGTTGTTGAGGTCAGCAGTCCACCACGATCTGGAACGGGGAGTTACTGTTACTCGTTTGGTGGCAGCATAGTGGGTGACGGATTTAATCCAGTTAGATAAGAGTGTCACTGCGAGGCTGAGGTCGCAGTCAATGAGGACATCCCAAGGAATGCAGGATGCTGCTTCTACACAGAGTTGAGGATTAAGGTATTTAGGTGCTGAAACGTATTTGACTATTTTGTTGTCAGGGATGTTGAAGTTTGGAACCTGTAATGACCATGTCAAAACTATAGGCTGGTGATCGGACAGAAAGAATGCGATGGGATCATCCTCAGCTGCGCATGGTGTTGAAGCAAAAGCGAGATCCAGTAGGTTCAATCACCTGGTGGGGTTCTCATTGACCCGTGTCATGTCGATGGATTTGAAGAACTCACAGAGCCTGATAAAGAGGTGATGGCGGTTTGGAGGCAGGTTAAAATCACCACAAACAAGGCGTTGTGCAGACGGACGAAGATGGTTTAAGAGCCAGTTCCCTAGATCTTCAATAATTTCAATTGTAGGCCCTGGGGGAATATACACAGATGCGATATCAATGTGGCTGGAGTGGAAGCGTAGCGGCAAGGATAAGAGAAGCAAAATTGCAGTAATTTTTACTGCAATTTACTACTATAATCGCTTCGAAAGATTGAGTTGTAGTTGAGGTCGAATTCTCATATGAGAATAGGGAGGTGTTGTACAGTATGGCTACTCCACCGCCTCTAGATTGCTCCCTGGAGGCAGACAGCATGTGGTAACCAGCAATAGCTGAGCAGAAGAGTGTCTTGATTAGGTTGAAGCCACGTTTCTGCGAGGCAGACCACGTCAGCGACCTGGGAGAGGAAGATCTGTTCTGCTGAGTTCAGTTTGTTCCTAATGGACCTGATATTTTGGAAGTACACCGTGATGACAGGTGTTCGACGAACTTCCGTCCTGATTGGAGGTGTCCTGAGTTGGCATGTTCGCGAGCGAACGGCACGACTTCCTAACGACATATGGACTGGTATTTTATGGGGACCATCACATAGGGGACTCAGGATACGCTTATCATGGCGGAGTGGTGCTTTAACTGTGTGGCTTTGCAGAGGAGTGGTATGAAAGGAGGACTGCTGAGATCTTTGGAAGTTGTTCGGGAATGAGTCCAGTCAGCTGTGGGTGGTGATGTTGCAGACTTGGTTTTGGTGCAGAGGTGGAGGTTGGGGAAGGTAACTGGGTCCCCTATTATAGAAGGGTCGAATAATGGTGCCAATAGGCCAGATAGATTCGGTTCCAATTAAACTTCCGTTAGAGTAAACAGAACTATATATCTCAGGAGTTACAAGTTTGTCACGACAAATTTTGTATATTAATCCTCATGGGTCAGAATTACAACAATGTGTGCTACGTGGAGATGGTGGAAACCCCTGGTGCCAATACTGGCCTTAGTTCAACTTCGCCAAGTGTACAAGTTATTTTGGGGTTACTGTTCCCGAGGTGCAATACTTTACACTTTGCTGGTTTAAAGCATAGCTGCCATTGTTCTGACCATTCCTGACATCTATCTAGGTCATTCTGAAGAAGCTCTGCTTGGCGGTGCTCATTAATTACTCTACCAATATTTACGTCACCTGCAAATTTAGACATCACTCCCTCTATTCCTGCATCGATGTCATTTATGAAAATCAAAAACAACAGTGGTCCTAATACTGATCCTTGGGGAACCTCACTTATTACATCAACCCAATCTGAGGAATAACCATTATCAAAACCCTCTGCCTCCTGCCCTGAAGTCATCCGGCTATTCATATAAGAATTTTCCTTGTGATTCCAACCTGTTCCATCTTATAAAGTAACCGTTCATGTGGGATTGAGTCAAATGCTTTGCTGAAATCCAAATAAACAATTTTGAAATTATTCGCAAAGTCCAGCTCTTGAGTGACCCTTTCAAAATAGCGAACCAGATTTGTTAAACATGATTTTCCCTTTACAAAACCATGCTGAGTATCCTTCAGAATTCCATTTATATCTAAATGATCTTGAATTCCAACTTTGATTATTGTCTCCATGATTTTCCCTACTGCCGAAGTTAGACTAACCGGCCGGTAATTTTCCATTTCACTCTTAGAACCGCCCTTATGCACTAGAGTTGCAGTGGCACTTTTCCAATTCAACGGAATCACACCCGAGTCCTGTGATGCTCTCATAATTAGCCTCAATGGTTCAATGCGCTCACTTGTCGCCTTAATAGCATATACCCTTAAGATTGTAGGGTATATGCCATCAACCCCAGGAGGCTATACTGGCCTGTAGGCTCGAAACGTTTTTTCATTAAATAAACGTGAAATTTCAACGTATTAGTTACATTTTTTTTTCAACTTCACCCCCATAATTTCTTATTGACGCGAAGGTTTTTTCTTCTATAACTGTTGAGTTCATCTACAACTTCAGCTGAGGTATCTAATACTATCCCACGTCCATTACATAAGGGTCCGATCTGGTTTGTCCTTTTCTTCTTTGCATTTATATATGTAAAGAATTCCTTATCCCCCCCCCCCTTGCTCTCTTTGCCAGCGATTTCTCATAAACTGCCTTTGCCAAACTAACCCTTTCTGTGGCACTATTATAGATCAATTTGTAGCTATTATAGCGTTCAGTACTTTTTATTGCTCTGTAACTTTTCCATGCTGTCTTTTTCTGCTCAAGTAATTTGGCAACTTCATTATTCATCCAACTTGGAATCCTCCTCGTGGATTGTTGTTTTAATGGTATGTAGGCATTCAAGGCTTCTGTGTTTAATGTTTTAAAGGGATGCCAAATTCAACTGTATTCGCTCTCTGTGAGATATCTACCCAGTTTACAGAGGCCATGTAGTATTGAGGTGTTTAAGGCTTTTAAAGGATTGAGCAAACTCAATGCTGATGGATTCTTCCTCTCTCTGAGAGTACACACATGAGGGAGCACAAATTGAAACTGAGGAATAATGGTTGCAGAATAGATGTGCGGAAGTTTGGCTATAGCAACGGATGGTGGATTGCTGGAAGAAACTTCCATTTGATGTTGTGGAAGTGGACAGCTTGAAGAAATTCAAGGAAAAACCAGACAAACTGTTGGAGACAATAGGTCTGTGCGTGTATAGCACAGTGGTATCGTCACCGTCCTCCCCACACCGGGTGGAAAATGTCAGGGTTCGAATCCGTCAATGACGCGAGGAACTTTAATGAACTTTTTTCACTCCGTGGCTGAATAAGTCGGAGATAGCAAGATTTTTTCACCAGAAATTGGGGATTTTTGTCCAGCCAAATAGGCAAATCGACCAGAGAATACATACAATTTAGAGACACTAAACACATGGGTAGATGTAATCAATTACGGGTGACCCTAATAAATAATTTTTATTTTATTTTTTTTTTGTTGGAGAGGATGGATAGGTGATATGGGAAGGGGTTTTATCCAGCTGCTGTATAAGCATGCTTTGTTGCTGTAGTTGTCCTTGTTGTTGTCGGATTTTAGGCGCATCTGTGACAAAGGCAATATCGTTCCTTGTGTACTGTCTGTAAATTGCATGTGTTCTGACGTCGAATTGCTGTTAACTGGTAGGTGGGTCGAAAATTCCGAGTTTTCCGGAGAAAAAACCATGCTATCCTCGCTTGAAGCCGAATAACTGAGCTACGTTGTGAAAAAGGCACATAAAATTCATCTCGTCATCCACTAGACTCGAGCTCAGGTCTTTTACAACGGGTGCATCCTCGTGGGTAGCACAGTTGGTTGAATTGCCGTCCTCCCCACATCCAGGTGGAAAAGACCTGAGTTCGAATCCCGTCAATTACGTGAGGAATTTTATGGGTTTTTTTTCACAAGGTGGCTGAGTTAGTCAGTCTCAGTCGTGAGTAGCTTGGTTTTTTTTCCTGGAAACTCGGGTTTTTCGTCAAGCAAACAGAAAATAGACCAGAGAACAAGAAACTTACACACACAGTATACACTGAGCAATAGGACCTTAGTTGCCGATGCTCCTAAAAACGGACAACAACAACAACAACAACAACAACCAGCGGGTGTAGGGTTGACTGTGATTCTACCAACTGTGTTCCTCACGAGGGCTTGCTTTTTCGCATCATTTGTCCCTGCTAATACTAATAATTTCCATTATTAATATAATTTTCCTTAATTGTACACCTTATAGTATATTTTGGATAAAATATACCGCATACTTTGAATTTAATAAAAATTCTAAACCAAATAAATAAAATGGTTAGTAAAACTGTTTTACAAAAAGAGCAAAAGAATATTTCAGATTGTTTTGTAAAAGGAAACTGACTTTTTAATATTTCCACTCTCATTTGATTCATGAAATCCATATTATCTATGACAATTGCATAATTTGTAGCAGAGCAGTTGTCGTAATCCATTTATCAACTTTATCTCTCATACGAAAGATAACACCACGGTCGCAGAACCATATATATATGCCAAGAACTTTATCTTGGTGAACATTGACTTCCACTCAGCACATCCTTGGACGCTGTTTATTGGTAAGTTATTTAATACTGCATTCTTTAAGAGAGAAAAAATATATATCCGTTAAAAAGTTTAAACTTCTTCAAAAACTGAAACAAAAAATTGAAGAATTTTGCATATTCGTATTTGCATAAGTTGAATTGGTCAACGTGTGTCCATTCATGAAAGAGTAGATTTCGAATTTGTCCTTTATCTACATGACTGCATACATTTTGAGTCTGGTTTAGAAATGCCTAACTTAGTGTTGAATTCAGATGACGAAAATTCCTTTATGTCAAGTGCAGCGTGTTATTACTCCTTACGAGTATCTCTTCTGGCATTTAATTTGCCTTCTTTCTTCTGGTGAAAAGGCTGAACTCAATACTGATCTGATTACCCAATTTCGCTGTATATGCCTTTAACCAAACTAAGAAGTATGGCTCATATTCACCTAGCATGCCTTGCTCCTTTCATTCTAATCAACAGATTTTATTACTGTTAAGGAAATAAGAGGTTTTGCTGCATCATCGACAAAAAAGGGGGTGGATATATTCCAAACAAAATCCGATCCTTGAGGAATCCCACTCCTAACCCATTCTAAAGATCAATCATTAATTAGAACCCTCTACCTCCTGTTCTGCAACCACCTGGCAATCCATTTAAGGATCTTATAAGCCAACAATTCTCTGGCTGCTAGAAAACTTCCTATAACGTAGTCTGTGTAATTTGAATTTATGGCCCATAGTTTTGGAATTCACTGTAACAAACTATTCATCAGGGTCACCCGGAAAGTTATTTCATCTACCCATGGGTACTGTGTTTGTAAATTGCGTGTGTTCTTTGGTCGATTCGTCAGCTTTGCTGGACGAAAAATCGTTAGGACGCCTATGGCATCCTAACGATGCAAGTTTATTCCTGATACTAACGTATCTCTCGTATAATTTCTCGACAGTCATGGCAGCTTGTCTACACTGCTCGCAGAGCTTGATGTCTGACTGTATAGTGACCCCTTACATTCTCACCACCTTTTGTGAAGTACTCTAATTGGTTTATTATTCTCGTATTACTTCTGACCATGCAGTACCTTTAATAGTACCTTTAATTTACCAATGTTAACGTTAATGCTAAACTTTAATTGGCACTTCTCAGCCCATCTGCCTAATTTTTCTAGATCTTGTTGCAGTAGTATACCTGAATTACGGCCATTAATCACTTTAATCCCCAGGGGCTCACATCTGGTGAGTATGGGCTTGGCTCACCCAGGGTCCTGAGCTGGATATCATCATTCTTCTCTTTCTTGGTGATTCCCTTCTACTTCTCTCTCTCTCTCTCTCTCTCTCTCTCTCTCTCTCTCTCTCTCTCTCTCTCTCTCTCTCTCTCTCTCTCTCTCAGGGTAACTCGAGAATTTTTTTTGGCTGGTGCAGCATAAGCCTCAGGCTTCCTTGCACCATATAGCTGCTAATAATAATAATAATACTGACCTTTATCACCAGCATACTTAGACTGAAGGACTTCGTCTTTTCCATCCTCTTGGGACTTGCCCCAAGAGGATGGAAAAGAAGAAATATAGTTTGGTGACGTATGGGAACTGGTAAAGGAAGTAAAGAATAGAACAGTGAGGGAACTCAGATGGATCCATCAGAAAAATAAGTGTAAAGAATAAAGTAAGAAAAGAAACAGAGAGGAGAGTGGAGAAAACTTACAAGTCTCAACATCATACAAACTAGTATGACAGAGAGAAGTCAAATATATACATCTTCAGACTAATAAATTAATAATAAAGATTATACAATATTATACGTACAAAGATGTACTAAACATATACAAAAGCCACTTTCCAATTCAAAACTAAACATCCCGAAAATGTTACTACACAACTTAAGCAACATAATCAGGAAAAACAACTAGATATGAGTTAACAATAATTAATTTGACATAATAATAATAATTTCTTTATTCCTATTTTATGTTACACTTTTAAGCCAATCGCTTTTTAGGGTGTTCCCTTAAAAACGATGAATATACAAATATACAATTGAAAAATATACAGTTCTGGAATTGTACAGGTAATGTTCAACAGAAAAGACAGAAATAAATTGGAGTTTTTTGAACATTTCTTTACAGAAGACTTCGAAAAGCATCAACTACTTATAATATAATTGTGAACATTTTTACAATTAAATGAGGAGAGACGAAAAATGTTGAGATGTGTTCACAGAAATTTATTTGCCAACTGCTTCCTTTAACATTTATACTTTATTTCCATATTGATGTTTTTAAAATCCAGGAGTTGAGTGGAAGGTAATTTGAATCAGACATCCCTGGTGATGTGTTCCATTAGTAGTTTCTTGAAGTGATTTAGTGAAGTGACATTTTGATTTTTGCAGCAAGTTTGTTCCAGGTTTTAGCACCTCTGTATTTTACACTTTTCTGACCTATGGCTTTTCTGAAAAGCATCTTCAGGTTGGCTTCATTTCTTAGGTTGTATGATACTTCTTCTTCTTCTTCTTCTTCTTCTATGGTTATGAAAAAGGATCTGAAGAGAGGGGGAAACTCTGGTGTCTTCAATGTATTGTAAACAAAGACCGCCTCGGTTTTGTGTAACAGTTGGTAGATGCTGAGGAGTCACTTCCTTGTATCTCGAACTAACCGATGCGTTCCAGGGAAGGCCCAAAATTGAACGAACGCATCGATTGACATATTTGATCTAATCAGGCAGCAAATTGACCAATCCAAAATTATGTTTCAACAACCTCACGCCTCTATTTTCCAAGTGCTCAAACCAATCGCTAAAACAAACAGATTAAAATATCACAAAATCTATCAATTATACAATTGTACAGTTACATTAGGAGAGAATATAAGTAACCCAATTAAACAATTAAGGTAACTTGCAACAGCAACACTGTGTGTATATACAAATAACAACAAAACATAGCAAGTCAACAAGTTCAACAAACCAAAGAAAGTCAACAAGTTGAACAAAACATACATAAACTCATCAAACTGCATATGTAGAGCCAATATTAAAGCAATCAGCAATAATTCATTAGCACTATAATATATACATATTAACAGTAATATGAGCATACATACCCACACCCAATACGAAAAAGCATACACACACCTAATCCGTGGCTTCCATAAGTGAAAGTTCAAAAGAAGAAACAATCAAGAGAAAAACATATGTACACTACCTAAATTGATTCAAAGTTTCAAAAGAATTCCAAAATTCAAATAATCCGTAAATTCAAAACCAGAGGCAACTAGCATGGCAAGAATTTACACGCGAATGTTTGTCAAGATATACATCGAAAACTTATATATATTGCATAAAGTAGTTAAACATCTGAAACCATTACGTACAATAAGGAAGGCACCCGGGGTGGATGGGATCTATCCAGTTATATTAAATGAGGCAGCAAAGGAAGTAAGCAAACCCTTAGCCATAATTATGAGAGCCATCGTGGACTCAGGGGAGGTCCCCATGGACTGGAGGAATGCAAAAGTAACACCAATTCACAAAGGGGGTTCAAAAGGTGACACAGGTAATTACAGACCTGTTAGTTTAACTTCTGTTCCAGGGAAAATAATGGAATCACTGGTTAAAGAAACATTGCAGGATCATCTAGACAAGACTTCAGTTATAGCTCGGACACAGCATGGGTTTGTTAAAAGGAACTCTTCTCTGACCAATCTGATTGGATACTATGATGTGGTCACAAAGGAACTGAATGCCAAAAATAATTTTCATATCATAAAGTTGGATTTCAAGAAAGCTTTTGATACTGTTGCACATGGAAGACTGCTGTACAAATTGGAGAGGTATGGCATTAAAGGGAAGTTGCTACAATGGATAAAGAGATGGTTGAGTGGGAGACGACAGAGAGTGGTAATCAATGGACACTGCTCTTCGCGACTAATGTTATTGGTGGAGTTCCCCAGGGTTCGGTGCTGGGCCCATTGTTGTTTTTTGTTAAAAAAGAATACAATGATATAAACCAGTAAAACGTATTTAATATATAACACAATAAAATACAATAGAAGCTTTCGAGACAGTTGCGCCTCTTTATCAACTAATTTGACTTTATCAACTAATCAAATTAGTTGATAAAGAGACGCAACTGCCTCGAAAGCTTCTATTGTATTTTATTGTGTTATCTATTAAATACGCTTTACTGGTTTATATCATTTTGTATTAATCAATGATATTGATGAAGGTATATCAGGATTAATGTCCAAGTTTTCAGATAATACAAAGGTTCGCAGGGTTGTTAACGACAGTAAAGCCAGTATGCTACTCAAACTGGATCTAGATAATTTGGACAGATGGGCTCAGAAGTGGCAACTGAAGTTTAACCTTGACAAATGAAAAGTACTGCATATGGGTAGAAGTAACCCCAGAGAAACGTACCAACTGTGTGATACTACACTCAGGGAAGTGGAAAGTGAAAAAGACATGCGGGGTAATTGCGCAGTCAAATATGAAGTTTGCAGAACAGTGCAGATGGGCTGCCAGGGCATGTCATGGAGTCTTGTGAATGATATATAGGAATTTTGCTAGCAGGAAAAGGGAGGTAATTATCCCATTGTACAAGGCAATGGTCAGGCCACACCTAGAGTATTGTGTACAGGTCTGGAGGCTTCATTTCAGGAAGGATGTAGAGTTGCTAGAACGAGTACAAAGAAGGGTAACAAGATTGGTGAGGGAAACAAAGTGGTACTTTTATCAAGAAAGTCTTAAGTTATGCAAATTGCGGCGCCTGGAGAGAGTAGGCCCCTGCGAAGTGATCTGATTGAGGTGTATAAGGCCTTGAATAGGTTGAGCAAGCTGAATCCTGATGGAATTCTTCCTCTTGCTCAGATTAAGAATCTGAGGTGGTTTATTGGTGGAACAGACTTCCATCTTTTGTTGTGAAAGTTGATAGCCTAAATAAATTTAAGGGTGAGCTGGATAGGCATTTGGAACGAATGGAGAGGTGAAATGGGAGGATTTTTTTTTTTTTTTTTTTTTTTTGCTGATGCTGCATAAACTTGCTTTCTTGCATCGTATGCCTCTGCTAACGCTAATTCAACATAATGGTTTGCAGCATCTGAAAAACCACAACAAACTACAGTACACAAATTGAACAACAGCATATATATACATCTGTAACACGTAACTTCCAACAAGTTACAGCAACTCTAGAAAAGTATCTGTGATAACGCAAACTTATAAACATCTTCACTTATGGCTTCCAAAATTTAAAAGTTCACAAACTAGACGTCCGTGTGTATACAACCTACATAAAAACCAATATTACAAATTTACAAAACAACTCTTGTGTTAATCTGACATGCAAACACTCAGGCACATTTTCAAAATGTATTGAAAGTAAATATACCTAATTAAGAGCCAAGTCAAATGACAACTCGTGAAGTCATCAAACTTTACGAACCCAAGGGGGCATAAATTCAAATTGAGAAAAGACATTTGTAGAATAGATGTGCGGCAGTTTGCCTTTAGCCAGCGGGTGGTTAATTGCTGGAACAAACTTCCATCTGTCGTTGTGGAAGTTGATAGGTTGAATAGATTTAGGAACCGATGTTCATAATGAAGTCGTAGAAAAATTTCGTGAATTCACACATTTTTCAATAGCAATTGATGAGAGTGAATATACAAGCCATACAGTTCAATTACTAATTTATATCCGAGGTGTAAATCCAAGTTTCGCAGTAACTGAAGAGCTAGTTACATCAAAAAGCTTGAACGATACAACAACAGGTGAAAATATACTTTTGAGTGTGTCAGAAGCAATTGACTGCCTCAAATTGAATTGGGATTTGCTATTAGCGGTTACGGTACGATGGATGGCGCGAAAAATATGGACGGTACTAAAATTGGATTCATGGTTCAGCTTCATAAATATCTTGAGAGTAAAAATATTAAAAAATCAATGCAATTTCATTGCATAATTCACCAGCAGGCTTTGTGCAGAAAATGTTTGGGCGTAGATTCAATCATGTCAACTGTAATTCATCATTCATCAATTCAAAATCATCGGCAATTCAAAAATTTTCTTGAAACTATTGAGGTTATACAGTGATTTTTTGTACCACACTGAAGTACGATGGCTGAGTCGCGGTAACGTGTTGAAGCGATTTTTTGAACTTAGGATTGAAATAGATGTATTTAGAAATATCGAAATAGAAAAATTGAAACCTGTTCCGGAACTGTCAGATCTAAAATGGTTGTGGAACCTTGCCTTTTTAATAGATATGTGAACATCTGAATTTTCTTAATATGAAACTACAAGGACGAGACAAACTTGTCAATGAATTGTATTATAATGTCAAAGCATTGGAAATAAAACTTGAGTTATTTAAAAGTCAACGACTTCGAAATAATTTTTCACATTTTCCACGTTGCGATAATTTATCTAGAAATATGCCAAGTTGTAATTTTTCCACTGAAAATTTTGTTCAAAAAGTTAGTTTGTTGCAGGAATATTTTGATTTCGTAATTATGGTCAAAGGTTTACTTACCCTTGTCGCTGTAACTAATATAGGGGCCACTTAGTGTATAAGTTTCATTTTTGAGAAACTTTTTTTCAGCCGATTATATCTATTGTACAAACATGTTCGATTATACCGAACATTTTGTACAATTTCAACTGCTGTGCTTCAGATCACAAATGGCTACCTCAACTGGACCTCCAGATAATCTTCGTGGATTTTGTTCCCATCGTCTTCACTCAAGGACAATTTCTTTTCTGGATATACTTTGAATACGCATGATCCTAAAATGGAAAAGAAACGCTGCTGGGACTATCTTGTCCAACTTTGGTAGGATTGATGGTTTCAGTATTTCCAAAGGTCCGATCACACAAAAGTTTATTCCATCGGTTACTTTTGCTGTGCAGAAAAAATGTGCTGAAATGGTTTTCCCAAAGTTTAAACACTATTTTCTTACTAACTGGGCATGGTTCACTTCGAGCTAAACTTATGACCTTTAATCTGTCTGATTGATCTTTATGTTTCTGTAGCTATTCCGAGGATTGTGGGCATGTCCTCTTTAATTGTGCCATCTTCATCAGCCTCTTCATATCTCTTGCACTTCATTTTCTCCCGGGAACGAATCTTCTAGTCTAACATTGAAGGAAACATTTAACCTTGTTCAGGACTTTGCTTTCAAAACATTTACCAGCTGTAAACAGATTACACTTTCTCAAGACTCCAGTGATTCCTCTGCTCCGTTTTCCAACTCCCCTGGGCGCCTCCGTAGCCAGGTGGGCAGGAGCAGCATTGCGTAGCACAGGCTTCTTGATTAGAGCGGGGTTCGAGCCCGTGCCCACCAAATACGGAGGATGCGGAAAGTTCAGGGAATGACCACCGCATTTTCCCAGAGCAATATGGCCTTAGTTGCTAATGCTTCTAAAAACCAAAACAACCAAATAACCAACCAACTCCCATGAACGTTTCAGGTGAAAAAATTACCTGGACTACAAATGTACACTACGTCTGCTGTCGAGCTGCAACTCTATCTGCGGAATTCGATTGAATCCTTTCTGTATCTTCTCTCCACCTCTGTTCTGGACTCAGACTGGCTCTGATGCAGGTTTATTGTTGGCACAGGCTAACTTGTGTAGGATTCCTCCTCATCTTTTTGCTTTTCTTAACGTTGTCATTTCATTTTCTCCCATTCTATCAGGTATGGTGAAGGTTGAGTAACAGTCTGTGCGTATGCTGTTTCAGGTCCTTGGGCCGGAGATTACGCATCACCCCCCCCCATTTTTTTACGAATGCCCAAAGCGATCTTAGGATAACTTTGACCATAGACTACTTGGGTAGGCTATGGTCCACCGCCCCGGGATGTAGACGGACACTGGGCAGGCTATCCAGGTGATCACCTTCCTGGCGACCAAGTGGCCAGAAACAACTTTACACTGCACAAACACAACATTACGCACACACTTCTGGCGTTTACAGAGTTCTGGATTCATCACTGTGTTCCACGGCGCAGTTGAACTAAAAACTTCTGGGGCGGCTTTATATGAGATACTACCATTTCTACAAGCGGATTTGAGGATTTTGGAGTAAAAGTTTACAAATGGGTATTGTGCTCTTATCCGTTCCAAATGTACAACTTTTAAACCCTCATCTCTTACGTATAACTTCACTTTTTTCTTTCTTTCTTTTTCTTTTTTTCCCATTGTCCAAATAAAATTCAAAAGTGCCCTGAAACAAAATCACACGGTAATTGATACAATACCGTCCACAAAGTATCTACGGCACCCCCATTTCATAGTCTTTAAATCTTCCAGATAAAGAACAGGAGTTTATCACACCAAACCGATTTCGAGAGAGATCTTATTATCGGATGTTATACTGCTGGCTTGTCGATGGGGCAATTCTTGACAGCCTGCACTGTCCAAAATCGACCGTTGTTGATGTCATCACGAAATATAAGTGTTTCAGTACCACTGCCGCCATTCAGCAACTCACAAGAAGACCACTGAAGCCTCACTGCATGTCGAATACGAGTGCGTACTCGAATACGAGTACGCACTCGTATTCGAGTGTTAGCATTCGAGGTGAGCGGACACGCTTCGTCAGGACTCTTCAGTTTAGTGGATTGGATTACTGTTAATTATTGTTTTTAAATATTTGATTTATTTAGATATTGTTGGATTATTTTGTTACAGGTTTTCCTGTAACAGTTTGATTTTTATAATATTATAGATATCATTTTTAAAGTTAATTTTCATTGATATTTAGCTAATTTTAAATTGGTAATTACGACATCTGTCTTAAAAACGTCACAGGGTATCGTGACGCACACGGAAATAGCCGTTGGCGATTTACGGGTGAGTCATAATTTAATCCGTTGCAGAACCTGTGGAATGTTTTCCAAGGTCGACCTTGTGACTAATCATAACTCACCTGGGGATTCTTTTTTTTTGTGATCGATGTAAGGAGTGCACCGATCTTAAATTACAATTTGATACACTGATGGAACAATTTCAGTCATGAAAAAACGGGTGCTTGCCCTCGAGAATAATGCATCTGGGAGCTCGTCAGGGACTCAAGACTCCATCAATCTACGAAGTGATGCACACCCGATTCGGCCTCAAATCAGAAAAACCAAGTGCAAACTACTCTGGTTAAAAAGGACATTGTTTTATTAGGAGACTCCATTGTCAGGGAAACGGGGAATATTTTTTGTAATAAAGATAGGTGGAGGAGAACCAGGGTATGTCTGCCGGGAGCAACTATTGATGATGTCACCAACAGACTGTCAGATTTTAAAGGGGGTAAAGAAAATATTATTATTCATGTGGGGACAAACGATATTAAACGTACACGATCTGACGATTTGTTGGAAAAATACAGGACCATGCTGAGGAAATGTCGCGAGCTTGGCCACAATGTGTATGTGTTTGCAATTCTGCCCAGACACGATAGGAGGGGGAGGGATTATATGCTAAGAGCCTTTTGAATTAACTCAAGACTTGAAGGACTCTGCAAGGCTTTAGGGGGTAAATTTCTATCAGCATGGCCCACACTTGTAGGTAGAAGGAATTTGTTTGGTAGAGACGGGATACACTTAAACAAAGGTGGTGCAAACGTTTTTGCCAGTATTATTGAGGATACCTTAAAGGTTCAGGGAAACTGCTAATTAGGGGGGGGGGTAATACTGACACGCGTTTATCTGATAATATTGGTCAAAGTAACTCTCCCATATAGCTTAAGAGTTCTTATCTGTTACCCCAACTGGACGTGTTATCTAGATTCAAGTCAGCCGGTAGCTAATGCCAGGGAAGAGAGCCTAAAAAACTTCAAGGGTTGTGTTAGGGTTGATAAATATAAAGAAAAATAAGTCTTAATTGTTTATATAATAATGTTAGAAGTGTCGTCAATAAAATGAGCGAATTCGAGCTGCTGGTTAAAACAAGTAACGCAGACATAATAGGGCTTACAGAGACGTGGTGCCACCCGGAAATTGGGGATGATGAGTTTCAGTACGGCTTGCACAATGTATTTAGGAAGGATAGGTTAGATAGAAGGGGTAGTGGGGTCATGCTTCTTATCAGAAGCAGCCTGAGTGCGACGATAGCTTTCCCGGATTCAGACATTTCACATGCTAGTATAGAGTCTGTATGGTGTGAGATAGTTGGAAACAAAGGTATAATGCGAGTAGGAGTAATCTACTGACCAGGTGATTGTGAAGATTATGACAAAAGCCTCTACATGCAAATGGAATGGGCAAGTAAGCGTCAATGCCTTATTATGGGTGATTTCAATTTGCCTCTAATTGATTGGAGTAAATGGGAAGGAAACTCGACATGGGGAACAAAATTTTTAAATCAACTAGATGACTGTTATTTGTATCAACATGTCAGGGAAAGTACTAGAGAAAAGAATATCCTAGACCTCATCATCACACATGAATCAGATGACATAACAGGGCTGACAGTAGAGGAACCAGTAGCAGGAAGTGATCACGGAGTTCTACGGTGGATGATGACGAGAGAGGTAGCAGAAGTAAAAGGCAAAGGAATGGGTTTTAATTTCAGAAAAGGAAATTACGATGCCTTAAGGTACTACATGGCCTCTATTAACTGGGTAGATATCGCGCAGAGAATGAATACAATTGAACTGTGGTACGCTTTTAAAACATTAATCACAGATGCCTTGAATGTGTATATACCATTAAAAAAATACTCCACGAGGAGGGTTCCAAGTTGGATGAATAGTGAAGTTGCCGCATTATTTGAGCAGAAAAAGGTGGCATGGAAAGGGTACAGAGCAATAAAAAGTACTGAAGCCTATAACAGCTACAAGGTGATGTGTAATAGAGCCACAGAAAAGGTTCGACAGGCAAAGGCAGTTTATGAGAAATCGCTAGCAAACAGAGCAAAGAGGGGAAGGGGGATAAGGAATTCTTCACATATATAAATGCCAAGAAGAGCAGGACAAACCAGATTGGACCTTTACGTAAGGGAAATGGGATAGTAAAAAATACACCAGCTGCAGTTGCAGATGAACTCAACAGTTATTTTGCATCGATATTTACAAATGAAAAACCTTTTGTGGGTGGCAATGGGAAATTGTGGGAGCGAAGTTGAAAAATATGTAATTAATGATGTTGAAATTTCGCAAGATTATTTAATGAAAAAACTTTCGAGCCCACAGACAAGTAAGGCTCCTGGAGTTGATGGAATATACCCCAAATTATCGACCTGTCAGTCTGACTTCAGTAGTAGGGAAAATCATGGAGGCAATGATCAAGGGTGGAATTCAGGATCATTTGGATCGAATTGAAATTCTCAAGGATACTCAGCATGGTTTTGTAAAGGGAAAATCATGTTTAACAAATCTGGTTCGCTATTTCGAAAGGGTCACTCCCGAGCTGGATTTAGGGAATAATTCCGACATTGTTTATTTAGATTTCAGCAAAGCTTTTGACTCAGTCCCACATGAGCGGTTGCTTTATAAGCTGGAACAGGTTGGAATCACTGGGAAAATCCTTAGATGGATAGAAGGATGGCTTCAGGGCAGGAGGCAGAGGGTTGTGATAAATGGCTATTCCTCAGATTGGGTTGATGTAAGAAGTGGGGTTCCCCAAGGATCAGTATTAGGACCACTGTTGTTTTTAATTTTCATAAACGACATTGATAAAGGGATAGAGGGCGTGATGTCTAAATTTGCAGATGATGTTAAAATTGGTAGGGTGGTTAATGATCACTGTCAAGCTGAGCTTCTTCAGAGAGACCTAGATAAACTTCAGGAATGGTCAGAAAAATGGCAGCTGTGCTTTAATCCAACAAAGTGTAAGGTATTACACCTGGGAAACAGTAATCCCAAAATAACGTATTCACTTTGTGGAGTTCAACTAAACCCAGTACTGGAGGAAAGGGACTTGGGTGTTACGATACGGTCAGACATGAAATTCTCTGAGCATTGTAAACAGGTTGCAAGGAAGGCCTATGATGTCCTATCGATGATCTATCGAACTTTTGCAAGTAGAGATAGGGACGTGATAATCCCATTATATAAGGCTTATGTTAGACCACACTTGGAATACTGCGTTCAAGTATGGAGACCGCACCTAAAGAAAGGCATCGAGCTTCTTGAAAGGGTGCAAAGAAGGGTAACTCGCCTGGTGAGATCGGCAAAAGGGCGTCCTTATGAAGAAAGACTTCGAATATGTGGGTTGCAGAGTTTGGAAACTAGACACCTTAGAGGAAATTTGATTGAGGTGTTTAAGGCTCTCATGGGCATCAGTAAAATGAATGAGGACGACATTTTCAAGATTATAAATGATGCTAGAACTAGGGGACATCAATTCAAGTTACGGGGGGAAATGTTTAGATTGGACTGCAGGAAGTTTTATTTTAGCCAGCGAGTTATAAATTACTGGAATAAGTTGCCTTCATGGGTGGTAGAGGCCGACAGTTTGGGGAAATTCAAAGGTCATCTGGATAGTACTTTCGGGTGAGGGAAGCGCATAGGATGATAGGTTTAATTTCCTTTTCTTTTATTAATTATTAGTTTTTTAGGTTTTTTTATCATTGTTTTATTCGGTTTTTTTTTTTGGCTGGTGCAGCATAAGCCATAGGCTTTCTTGCACCATGCGGCCATTATTAATACTAATAGTAATACTCGGAATAGTAGTATGATAATGTCTTCAGACATCCTCTGAAAATCATCAACCAGGAGTTTAAAGCGTGATCAGGGCCTAGATCCTTGCGAAACTCACTGCATACGGAGCTCAACAGCCTAGTTTTCGTGGGTGGAGGTGCGGAAACAAACCTCGCCAATCAGCGATCTCGCCTAACGTGATGATTGGTGTACAGAACAGTGAAAATTGTTTTTTTTTGCAGCAACGAATCTTGTTATATTGACCCCTTCTCCTTTTTTAATCAGATGGGCTATGGAAAATACCTGGATGTTTGTTGTTTGAGTGAGAGTAATGACTTTTAGAAGAATGGGTGAATTTATGGTGTATGTGTTGGTGTGTGTGTGTGTGTGTGTGTAAAGTGTAAAGTGTGTTTAACGGCACAAGGGGTTCCCCCCATCTCCGCGTAGTTTACATTGTGGGTGAACCAGTTTACTGGAAAAGCCAGAGATTTAAAAGTGTATGGACTTTGTATATGTGTGATGCCTTGTACCGTTGTTCATCTGGTCATTTAGCCGCTGGGCCCCTAATGAGGCCCAACGTTGCCCCACTTACGCCCCGTGGAGGCAGACCAGGAAGCCAGTAGTCTGTTTCACTCTGGCAGGTCCTGCCACTTAATTTCCTGAGATTTCGGCGGCTAGGACCTTAAAAAAAAAATAAATAAAAATAAATAAATAAATAAAAAAAATAAAAAAAGAAAGACAGAAACGCGTCGACGTAGGGGTAGAATCGCTTAGTTTTGCTAGGCCAAGTTATGGGCGTAAGGTAATTTAGATATGTTAAGTTTTTGGTATGTAGGGCTTTCGCTAGCGTATAGATAGAGAGAGGGGGAGGCAGAAGGCTGGGGGGGAGAAAGACAGAAATATGGGGCCAATAGAGTAGGTAGCCCCAGTTTTCAGTGGGACATGCCCATGTCCCACCAGAGTAGAAGATATATGGTGGAGAGGAGGGGAGGACGATAATTCCCCCCCCAAGGAAGTAGGTATAAAGGTGAAGGGGGCTAGAGGGCCCTCTTCAGATCGCCATATGGCCATTGGCAGCTATTGTTTCAAGTTTCTTTACTCATGGAGCAAGCTCCGTCCTTGTGCTTGTGTCCCTCATCTTTAGTTGCAGCCTTTACATTGTGCTGGCTGGTGTCTCAATAGTGGTACTTGATGTCAGTCATTGTAGATTTTTTTTTTTTTTTTTTTTTTTTATGAGAACCCCAAAGACGAGAGGAACCTATAGTACTTAGTACCGTGCTTGGGTTAGAGGTTAAGAAGACGAAAGAAGATATTTGTTGACATTGGACTTGAACTTCTGTAGATTGTAATTTTCAGGAAATATGTATGAAGGAAGGTTGATCCAGAAAACGGCAGTTGAATGAATAAATGAGGAAGATGAAAAGTTGGTTCTGTGGGTTTGAAGTTGGACAGTAAATGGATGTTGGCTGGTGGCGGCACGTGTTCGGACTGTTTTGAAAGAGAGAGCGGGAATTATAGAAGCCAATTCAGAAGAACAGTGCCCATGGAAGTATCTGTAGAAGAGACATGCAGCAGAAACAGTGCGTCTATGAGAAAGCGAGTGGAGAGACTCAGTTAGAGATGAATCATTAATTAACCTAACTGCCTCTTCTGAATGGAATCAAGAAGCCGGAGAGAGGTTTTGGGAGCACCACCCCAGATGTGGGAACAATATTCCATGGCAGGGCGGATTTGCGATTTATACAGAGTGAGAGAACAGCTGTTTGGGAGAAAAGTAACGCCGAGAGCGAAAGAGAAAACCAAGTTTTTTAGATGTAGAGGAAGCAATATTTGTAATGTGCTTGTGCCAAGAGAGATTAGAAGTCAGGGTCATCCCCAAAAGAGATATATCATTTTACCTAGAGATCGGAGTGTCACTAAAGATAAGCATAGGAGTAGAAGAATCCTTTTTGCGAGATATAAGACAAGACTGAGTTTTAGAAGGGTTGAAATCAACTAAGTTGTCTTTGCCCCACTGGAGAATTACCTGAAGATCGGCATTTAAGGAATTGATAGCAGATTTTCGAGAAGTTGAAGCTGATTGAGCAGGACAAGGTTTCTCAAAATGGAAAGTTGAATGCAATGTGCTATCATCGGCAAAACTATGGATAGGATTTCCAGTCAATGGAAGAAGGTCATTGATATACAAGAGGAAAAGGGTGGTGGAAAGAACTGAAGCTTGGGGGACACCGGCATTAGTGGAGAAGTTAGAAGATAGAGAGCCATCTACCATCACCCTCAGTGAGCGATCAGAGAGAAAACTGGATAACCAATTACTAAAAACAGTTGGCAAACCATAAGATGGAAGCTTGTTTAGAAGACCTTTATGCCAAACACGATCAAAAGCCTTTGAGATGTCAAGAGCAACTACTTGTGTTTCACCGAACCTTTCCATTGAATTAGTCCATAAATGGATAACAGAAGCCAGAATATCTCCAGTGGATCGACACTGACGGAATCCATACTGGTGATCGTTGATCAGACGGAAGGTTTCTAGGTAGTTTAAGAGTTGGCGGTTAATTGATTTCTCCATTACTTTAGAAAGAGTAGAAGTAATTGCAATGGGACGATAATTGGATGGGAGGGATTTGTCACCCTTTCTAGAAACTGGCTGGATATGAGCAAATTTCCAAGCAGAAGGAAAAACACCTTTGGAATAAGAAAGTGAAAAAAGGCGACAAAGAATAGGAGTACGTTCAGGAGCACAGGTTTTGAGAACAAATGGAGAAATACCATCAGGACCTGGAGCTTTCTTAGCATCAAGATTCATCAAAATCCTTCTGATATCCTTTTGACGGAAGACCACAGGAGGCATTGAATGGAGTGTGTTGGGAATGGTGGGAGGTGTTTTACCAAGATCATTAATACATGAGCTGGAAGAAAAATGGGATGCTAGCAGGTCAGCTTTATCCTTGGCTGAAGTGGCAACAGAACCATCTGGTTTGGACAGAGGTGGGAGCAAAGATGGGCAAAAGTTGCGACCAATAGCTTTGGCAAGAGACCAGAATGCTCGGCTACCATTAGGGCAAGAAGCAAGTTTTCTACTCTTAGCCTGTTCAAACTCTAGTTTGGACTGTTTAATAACTGCTTTACAACTGTTGCGAGCTTTGGTGTAGGCAGAAAATGAAACTGAAGAATTAGAAACAAGCAAATTACGATATGCAACATTCTTCTCTTGGACAGCCTTAGCACATTTATTGGAAAACCAAGGTTTAGATAAAGGACGAGATTTTAAAGTGGAGTGTGGGATAAAGGATTCCATTCCTGCAAGAATAATTTCACTGACACGATCTGAGCAAACGTTGACATCAGAAGTTTTGAAACAGTAATCCAACCAAGGAAAAGAAGAAAAGAAGTCTCGCAGGTCATCCCATTTTGCATTCTTGTAATGCCAAACAACACGTGGTTGGGAATAGCCATGAGATAAAGGTTCCATTGGAGAAGAGACAATCATCAAGTTGTGATCTGAAGTGCCTAAAGGACCTCTCACTTCGACCGTGTACTTAGAAGGGTTGTTTGTGAGAAAAAGATCAAGCGTATTGGCTGTATGATTAGGACTGTCCGGTATTCTTGTAGGTAAATGAACAATCTGTGCAAGGTCATTAGTAATTGCAAAAGCCTCAGCATCTCGACCTGCTGGGTCGGTGTGACTAGAAAACGGAAGCCAGCTGGAGTTGTGAACATTAAAATCACCAAGGAAAATTACTTCACTGTTAGGAAAGTTGGACTGGAGAAAGTCAAGTTGCAAAGAGAGGAAGTCAAAGAGCTCCAAGTGATTAGTGGAGTTGGGAGAACGGTAGAGAAGAGCTCCAAGTGATTAGTGGAGTTGGGAGAACGGTAGAGACAACAGATGAATTTGACACAATGAGGTAGAGAGATTTTAAGCCAGAGAAGATCAAAGAGAGGAGATTCCAAATTGCCAAGTCTCTGACAGGGAATATCAGAACGGACATATGCACAAGTACCGCCTTTCAGGCGAAAGGAATCATACAGCGAATAATTTGGGCATCTGAGATGAGCAGTAGATGAATCAACCGATAACTGAGATTCTGTCAGAAAACGTACATGGGGTTTGGCAGACTGCAAGTGGAAATGGACATCGTTGAGATTAGAATTGAGACCACGTATATTTGTGAAATGAATTAGTAAGTCCTTGGGAGGTTTAGATCTTTTCGCAGATAAGCTTGCTCTATTAGTTTGACAATTCATGGTGTATTCAATAGTAAGAAAAAGTAGGTGGGACATGCTGTATGAAGTAATGAAATTTTTGGATATGGCATACATGTGGTAAGAATATACCCAGATCCTTGACATAACGTGGCCTCGATAATGCTCCCCGCATACACACTACTCGGACTCCCTCCAGTCACCATCTGGCAGAGTAGAGGCATCAAGATTATACACTAGCTGATCCGGAAGCTTCCTAGAGAGTTACCAATAGGTTCAGTCCGGTGTACTAACTAGCGGCCGGCCTGCGAACACCGTTTTAGAGCTGTACCCTCGAAATGTAAGGAATATTGGATCTCGCCACGACGTTCATCATAACCTCAAAAATCGTCAATCATACTGCATGATGGAAGAGATAGGGGAAGGTTGACCGGAACTTAGCTCTAGAGACTAAACATGGGTTCCACCATTTCAAGCCTCCAATAAGCAAAGTGGTGGTATTTCACCGGTTGATGAGAGTCATCTGCCACCTAGATGGTGATTAATGTCCTTCTCCTGATGAAGAGGTCTTGTGCGAACTGGGATAATGCTCTATATTCATCCTCAGTATCTATGAAATGGGATTCCAATCCTTTTGGTAGGTATCTTATTTTTGTTACAAGTACCCCTCTGAGGTCTTCATATTGTGGGCACTCGTACACTATGTGATTCCAGCTTTCTGTCTCCCCGCACGTACAGTTTGGGTCCTCAGTGAGTCCGAATCCGTGCAGCTTCTCATTGTAGGGTCTGTGTCCTGTTATTAGAGATGTCAAATGGTATCCAGGGAAGTACCAGGTCGGCTGTTTTGGGTAGAAGTTCTGGAGGTCAGGTAGATATCTTCTGGTTATCTCACCCTTGGTGGTCTCCGTCCATCTTCTCTGCCATAATTTTAGCAGGTGGTTCTGTAATCTAGTTTTTTCCGTTTTTAGGTTGTTCGCTGGGTCAGTTGTGTAGTTCAGATGTGTGGCCGCCACTCCCCTGGATAGCAAGTATAGCAGACCTGTGCGAACGACCTCCAGGTCCAAAGGAAGCGCTCCAGCGAGTACCTGTAGTGCTGGAGTACTCACTGTACTACACGCACGCGTCGTAGTTAAGTGGTCCTTTGGATCATGTCCAGAATTCTTCTATTCACTGCCAGTGCAGTTTTTGGGAACCAAATTGCTGAGGCGTAAGTAATTGCTGGGAGAAACGTTGTCCTGTAATATAGCGTCAGGGCTCTTTTTTTGAGTCCCCAATCTTTCCTAGTAACTCTGGCTACCAGTGCAGAATAGCTCCTGATTTTTTTTCTTATGTACTTTAGGTGCAGCTGGAACGAGAGGTTGTTGTCCAGTACCACGCTTAGGTACTTAAGTTGGTTTACAAACTTAATGGTGACATTGTCAATTTTTATTTGCGGTGGTCGTCGCAATTGCAGGGTTCCTTTAAGCAGGATTGAAGAGGTCTTTATGGGTGAAATTGTTAGCTGGTGTTTTGCGGCCCATTGCTGGAGTTGCCGCAGTGCTTGGTTTGCTTGGGTTTCCAACTGGGCCCGGGAATCCGCTCCCACGGTCAATATCAGGTCATCAGCGAATGCTTGTGTCCTGACGGGTCCCAGATCCATCACTAAGAACTCATCTAACACCATATTCCACAGGAGTGGTCCCAGCACCGACCCCTGCGGACAGCCTCTGTGCACTTCTCTTGTGACCTTATGGTATTCTACATTGATCTCCACTCTTCTATGTGATAAATAGTTTTCCATGACCTTGAATAGGTTTGTTGGCACCCGTGCCTCCCTCAACCTCGCCAGGACGCTTGGCCACCAAAGTGAGTCAAACGCCCCAGCAAAGTCAACCGAGATGAGAAGCAGGTACTTGTTTCTACATTCTTGTACCGTCCTGAGTAGGTTTCCCAGTGCGTCCACTGTCGAGGTCCCTGGCTTGAAGCCATACTGATTCGCGGCATGGAGTCCAACTTTTCCATAGTGAGCAATTATTCTTCTGTGAAGTAGTCTTTCGAATACTTTACTTACCACCGAGAGCAGTGCGATGGGTCGATATGCATCTGGGCTTTCTGGGTTTTTTTGGGGTTTTTTTTGGAATTAGTTTTAAGTTGGCCGTTTTCCATGCCTTTGGAAAGTGGCCGGCTTCCAGGCATCTGTTGTATAGGGTGAGCAATAGGTACGGTGCGTATTCAACAGTTTTCTTTAAGATTTCAGGCTCAATCATGTCGAGACCTGGGCATTTCTTGCTTCTTACTCGACTAGCTGCCACGCTGAGCTCGTCATTGGTAAAGGGGGGCTCCATTGCCTGATTGGTGTAACTGGCATTGCTCTCGCATATTTCGCTCTGTGCTGGTAGTATCGGCATCGCTGGTTTCTGGTAGATTGTGTCCAGTATATTGTCCATCGACTGCTCCCAGGTCGTGGTAAGGTTTCCCTGCCGGGTCCTGGTGATGGCATTCACCTCCCCTCTGGGCATTTTGTTGGTGGTTCCTTCTGTGGATACTAAGAGCTCCCAAGAGCGTCTTTTGCTCTTCTTAATAGCATCAGTATAGCGGTTTCTTATCTCCCTATACTGTTGTCTCAGGACTTGGACTTCGTTTGCAGGCCATGATCTGCGGGCCCTCTGAAAGTCCTTCCTTGCTTTTATCGTTTGCCCCCGGAGCATGGAATTTCTCGAGTCCACCAGGGTACTGCCCCCAGTTGGGGGTGTTTTTTTCTTATTGCTTGGTTACTGATAGTTGTCATCAGTTCCGTAGTAACTTTTTGCAGGTCGTCCGGGCTGTTCAATGGGTTCAGGGTTAGTGGGTTACTGTTGATCGCTGTGGTCAGTAGTTCTTTTAATAGCGGCCAGTCCGCTTTGGCAACTGCATATCTATGGCATCATTGGTTGATTGTTGTTGCTCTTGTCATTGTTCTTGTTATTGTGCAAGTTATAACTCGGTGATCCGAGGTGGTCCAGGCTTCCTCCACCCTCCAGTCGGCCACGTGGTTCGCCAGGTTCCTAGTGGCTAAGGATATGTCGATTGTGGCATCCCAGAGGGTGTTACAGAATGTCGGTAACTGGTGTGGCTGGTTTAGGACCGCTAACTGTGATCCTGTCAGGTAATTCTCAAGCTGCTGTCCGTTTGCTGTCCCTTTTCTATCATCTGTAGCGCTATACCATAGCGGGGAGCGGCAGTTTACATCCGCGCCTATTATGATTCTTTCGTTTGGCAGGGTGTTCTGTAGGTAGCGTAGGTAGTTGATGGCGATCTCTATTTCTTGTCCCGGTCTACTGTATAGAGCCACCACGTAGAGGGAACCCAGTGCTGTGATGAGTTGGGCACAGGCTGCCCAAGTCGTGCATAGTTGCGTTATTCTTGTTGCGGTAATATTCTTGTTTCTGACCAATACCGCCGCCCACGGGGTGTCTTCTTCTGTGTGAATCACTTTATATTGTAATGGGTAGCCCGCCACCCGTCTTGCATGGACATACGGCTCCTGTAATATAATAACGTCTATGTTCTCTTCATCGGCCTTGACCCGAATCTGGTCAGCCACCGCTTTTGCTCGCTGGGCATTTGTTTGTATTATTTTGATCATGGTCGTGTTATATTTCTTAATTTTTGTACCCATAATCGATTCTGTTTTGGTAGGTGCTCTTGGCTTTTATATAGATTGGGCAGTTAGGATCCCTGATTGAGTGTGTATATTCGAGTTTCATTGTTTTACAATTTGCGCATGTGGCTTCCTTGTCTTTGTGTGGGCATTCTTTATATTCGTGGCCCTTTTCAGTGCAATGTCCGCATGTTGGGACTGTCTGGGAACAGACGTGGCTGGAGTGGCCGAACTTACAGCATCTAAAGCATTTCGGTACTGCCACCCGCTTACGAAAACGATAGCTTCCCCATTCTATGTAGACCCTTGTCCGGTCCTTTAGGACTTGCCACGCTTCCGGGATTAGTTCCACACTCCAGCTGTTTTTTAAGCCTCCTCTCGCCTCTATGTGGAACTTTGGTGTTATCACTTCTTGCGGCTGCTTGTCCGGGATCTCGCGTTGGAGGTTTCTGTGGTAAAGTTCTTCAGCTATCTGGGTGGCTGTAATTTCTGGGCTAACGTCATAAATTAATATATTTGGTCCCTTCCTTTTGGGCGGCTGGGCCGTTAATCCAAGGGCTTCAATCTTGGGGTTTTCAATGATGCTCTGGATTTCTTGCCTCGTCTCTGTCTCTATTACCAGTCCTACGTCTCTCGTCTTTCTCATCCCTTTTATTCGTGTTAGCTTCAGGTCCTCTTTCATGTTATTTATTACTTTTGCTTTGAGGTCTTCGCTTGTGGGAATTTTTCCTGTTTGTTTCGGTCTAAGCATCACCAGGTTTGGTGTTGGTAGGAGCGTCTTCCTCTTCTGGTGCGTTGTTATTGTCTGGTGCGTTGTTGTCTGTTACGTTTCCGTTGGGGTCCTCAGTGCTTCTGAATATGTCGGGGCGCGCTGTGGCATTTGTCTTGCCCCGCATTCGATGTAGGCGTGTAGCCGTGTGATGGCTCTCTCGTTTTCAACATGTGTGTCATGCAGGATTGTCTCTATCTTGTGAAAGATGGTGACAATCTGTGATCTCAGGCCAGACGATATCCTACTGGGATTCTCCTTAAAAATGGTTTCGAGGGCCGTTTTCAGAAAGAAAGTTTTCTCGTATACGGAGCCTTCTGGTATGGTATGGTCCAGACATAGTTCTTGTTGTTTTTCATCATTTCTTTCTTTTTGCGATGCATTGGCTTCTGGCTGTTCCTTTGTTTCAACCCGAGATCGTGTTTCGCGTTCCGGTTCGGGAACCAATCGCTTGCGGGTTTTCCGCTTGGTTGGGGGGGGTCCCAGGTCGGGTGTCCTCTATATCCTCCAGTTGATCAATAATGATGGGATCATCATTTTGTGTCTCTGTCAGGGAGTGTTTGTGCTTGTCTTTCCCCTCCATATCCGTGGATTCCGGATTACCGGGACTGTTCGGTTAATCGGGTTCACAATGTTGGGGTTAGATGGTTTGTTAAAAATGATGGCGATTGATGTCAACCACAAGTTCGTGGGTGTATTTGAAGGCACACAGTGGACTGTGGAAGTTTTGGGTCTCTCCACAGCACTTGGAGCGGGGGAGGTGGAATATAAATTCTCCTAAAAGGACGGGACTACTTTCCCAGCGGGATATCTAGTAGCGGCGAAGACGTTCATGGCATTCAAATTTCTGGTAGAAGCACAGGTGCGAAGATAGCCTCTCTCTCTCTCTCCATGGAGAGTTTATGGTGGGGGGGACACATTAAAGTCATATTTCTTTGGTGATATTATTCGGTAAAGGCACAGATTGATAGAGCACAACAACTGCTCAGTTTGCACTAGTTGGGGCACCTCCCCAGTCAAGGTGTCAGGTGGAAACGCGGCCGCCGTGTTATATCGGCAGCCTCTCTATAGCCCTGTTGTCAGCGACATGGTGACCATGCGGTCTGGCAACAAAGGATACAGATAAATAACGCTTCAACCTGACCAAATTCCCAATATATAGGCAAAAGTTTCTCACCAGTGGAATCCAGTCCAGTTTGTCTTCAAGTGAGGATACATTTCATGGCACTGACGGAAGTAAAACACATTTTTTAAACTGAAATTTCGCGGAGCGATGAAACACACGTCTGTTGTGTGGCTGTTTCTCATGATGTGGCCTACGACCTTTGGTGGTTGTGCGGAGAACCATGAATAGCACAGCCTACTTTAGCATTTCCGCCAATTCTGTATTCCTCCAATTCCTCCAATATATACCCTTTGCTTTTTTCAACAGAATAGTCCTTTGCCATTCCGCGGATATTGTTCGAGAACGGTTCATCGATACAAATGCACAAAAGTTACAATAGTCGGCACTGAATCCCAATTTTAACACGCACGGAATGAACTGGAACGATGGGTAAGGACAACAGAAATTCGGCCTAAATCGGTACCTCGAGTATCCACGTAGGGCAAGTCACAGTCCTGTAGAAGGAAGGGAGGACTGTACCACTTCAGTTCGTTGTGGAAAGCCCACCCACGAGCCACGAGGGTCGAATGTTTTCTAATGGCCAGAAGGGAACCGAGGGCTATCGAAGAGTTACAGTGGCGTCAATGTAAAATCGATGTGTATTAAATTACCTTTGCAGTTAAAGTTATTATTATTATTATTATTATTCAGTTTATTAAGCTTGATTCCACTCCCTGTACAGCTGGTTGGCTAGAAGTGTGTACTACTTACATTTACATATATACAGACAATTAATTAAGTTTTCATAAATTCAATCTATTAAATGACAGACAAAGTCTTGAACTTCGGAGAATTTTAGTGTGTACTAAGTGAAGTTAAATGTGTATTAAGCACGAAGCAACTAAAGCTATGAGGCGTCAGTGAAGTTTGTCTGTAATTGATTGCATTTTTAGGTCGTAATGTTGTTTGCAGAACTAAAATCCGAGTTTCCGACAGAACACAAAAATCATAACTCTTTTTCACTGGGTAAATCATGCCACACCAAGTGTGGCATGATTTACCCAGTGAAAAAGACTCAAAAATTGCTCTCTTGATTGACGTCATTCAAACTCTGAAAGTTTCCACCCGGTTTGTGTGAACTGTAATTATAACCTCCCTGCTATCAAAAGGGCATTTTTTTTTACAGTAGTTACAGCTACGTATACAAATAGCACCAACGAACGAAAGCTTAGTATATATAGTGATCATCACAGATTACAAGTACTTTTTATATTTTTAGATCATAACGGAAGGATGGAGTCCCCAAAGACATTGCCACTTCATACAGTAGATGGTGTTCTATTCCCGAAGAACTTCGACCCTGAATGTTGCCGTTCAGCTATCGGCTACAAACCACGTGCTGATGACATCATCCTAGTTACTTTTCCAAAATGTGGTACAACCTGGATGCAAAGCATCCTCGTTCATCTATTCCGTAGAGGCGTCCCTCTTGAAGATCAATTTGATTTCTTCAAGTTATCTCCCTTTATTGATGGTGTAGGCGCCGAAGAGGTTCAAGCGATGCCCCGTCCATGCGCAATCAAGACACATATTCCACTAAGCAAACTCTCCTTCAGCCCTGATGCTAAGTATATCTACGTTGCAAGAAATCCCAAAGACTGCTGTGTATCCTTCTTCCATCACTGTCGATCGTTTCCCCAGTATGAATTCTGGAATGGAAAATTCGATGATTTCTTCGACTTGTTTATGAGGGGAGAAACTGAGGATAATAGTTACTTCAGTCACCTGTTAGAGGGCTACAACCATCGCATGCGCAACAACTTTTTCTTCACTACATACGAGACCATGAAGAAAGATCCCCGACGAGCAATTCTAGACGTCGCCAAGTTTCTTGGGAAGGAATACAGCGATGCTCTTGAGAAAGATCCTGCAGTACTGGAGAGTATTTTGTATCAAACGAGCTTCAAAACCATGAAAGGGACTATTAACGAATTATATGGTCAGTTCATATCCTCCTCACCTGAACTATTAAAATATCCAATGCCCGAAGGCATGAAATACATGCTGAGATATCAAATGTCAGTGAATGTACCTAAGAATAATCCACAGCATAGTTTCTGTCGCAAAGGAGAAACTGGAAACTGGCGATCTATTTTCTCGGAAGAGCAGTCCAGAATAGTTGATGAAAAGTTTAATGATGAGTTCAAAGGTACCGATCTGATCGAGCAGTGGAAAGAGTACATGCAGTTTTAAGAAATTTATGTTTTAGATTATTTGATAATTGTAGTTTGTCCCAATCTACAATTCACTTTTCTAAAATGTATTTTGAGTTCAGTATTTTGCTATCAACTTTTGAAATAAAATAGAAGCAGTATTAATCAGTTTATATTATCTTCTTTTTCAACTTAATTTATTAAGCTCCTAAAGAGTAGAGCCCACATTTTTGAAACAATTTTTGGAAAAATTAACCACAGTCAATTCATATGGTACATTGAGACATTGCTAACACTTGAAAAGGAATCAAATGAGTAAAGCCTGGACTGTGAAGAGATGGCAGCCTTCTCAACCAAAAGGATCTTACACGAACCTGTTTCAGATCCTTGAGGAACACCACCGAGTTAGATGGAGCTTTATATATTAAAAACACTTTTATGCTTAACTAAAAGATTTTAACCTACATTAGTGTGATGACATTCAGTTTGATGACACATCTAATAACTTTGGAGATTACTGATCTCTGACGCTCCCTAAAGAAAATTCCCCCAACAATTATAAACATATTGAGCAGCGTATGTTTTGTATTAAAAAAGTTTTATCACATTGGTAATATTACTGGATTATTGCGAGTTTAGAATGAGATCCTATAAAAAGAATGTCCAAGCAGCAATGAACCGATTGGTTAAAAACAAAAAGCTTAAAGAGATTTTACTTAAAGGAGATGCATTAAATGATATAAAATTTAAAATTATACGAATCTTCATAAAGTTAGAGGCCTTGATAGCCAATGTGTTTTAAACATCAGACAATCCAACAAGATACTACAGATAAAATGAACAAAGTCCTCTTACTTCGAAAGCTTATCATCCATGAAAATGTATTGGGCACAGAATCATTACCGCAGTATATTGGAGAAGGCGTAAGATTAGCAGATTAAATAATACCATTATTTAATCTGCTAATTTAAATTTATTTGGATCATTTCTTAGAGTGAAACATTAAAAATTTCTTTGAGTAAAATATTAGTGGGAAAAAATATAAGCAAAATAAATAATAATAAAAATAATAAATAACTATCTGCGATTAATTTTACTTTAAGAAATAATTAATACTTTTAAAATTATTGTTTGAGAATAGAGCTTTACTATGGTTTATATTTCGATGGCTGTTTAAGTATACTGCTCGACAAAAAATAACAGAACACATTGAAAACGTGGTGTAGCTCGTTCAGCTTGCGATGAAGTGGGACAAAATTTGTTATGGTTATGACAGGGGTGACCCATGCTCGATACAAGATTCTTTGGCAACAACTCCCATTTTTATTGTTGTTGAAGTAGATTTTTAGGAGCATCAACCGTTAAGGCCATATTGCACTCCATATACACTGCAAATTGCGTGTATTCTGTGATTTTATGCTTGCTGGACGAAAACCCCAAGCTCCAGGGAGGGAGAAGAAACTACCCTCGCCTGAGATAAAATAACTCAGCCATGTTGTTGAAAAGTCCCAAAAAATTCCTCTCTTGATGGACAGGCCTCGAATTCACGTCTTTTCCAGCGTGTGCGCCCTCGTGGGTAGCACATTTTGTAGAATTGCCGTCCCTCCCATATCGTGTGGAAAAGACCTCAGTTCGAGTCCCTTCGATTACGTGAGAAATTTTTATGGGCCTTTTTCACAATGTAGCTGAGTTAATCGGTCTCAGGCAAGGGTAGCGTGGTTTTTTCTCCCGGAAACTCGGTTGTTTGGTCCATTAAATAGAAAATCGACCGGAACACGCAATTTGCACACACAGTATACACGGAGCAATATGGTCTTACTTGCTGATGCCCCTAAAACCCTACAACAAAAGCCAGTGGGTGTGGACTGGACGGCAATTCTACTAACTGTGCTACCATAACTGCTTGCTTTCTTGCATCATTTGCCACTACTGATACTAATACTAATAATTTCCACTATTAATGTAATTTCCGTTAATTGTACACCTTATAATATATTTTGGCTAAAATATACTGCAGACTTTGAATTTAATAAAAAATTCAAAACCAAGTAAATAAAAGCGTTAGTAAAACTGTGAAAAAACAAGCAAAAGAATTTCAGATTGTTTTGTAAAAAGAAACTGATTTTTTAAATATTTCCCATGAATTGACGAATTTCTACTACAACTGCATAATTTTAAGCAGAGTGGTTGTCTGATACATTTATTTATCTCTCATACGAAAGATAACACCACGGTTGCAGAATCATATATATGCCAAGCGAACTTTATCTTGGTGAACATTGACTTCCACTCAGAACACCCCCTTGGACGTTGTTTACTGGTAAGTTATTTAATACTGCATTCTTTAAGGAAAAAAATATCCGTTAACGTTTAAAATTCTCCTTTAAAATTCAAAAAAAAAATTGCATATTCTTATTTGAGTAAGTTGGAGTTGAATTGGTCAATGTGTGTTCATTAGTGAAAGAGTACGTTTCGTCATTGTCCTCCTTACGAGTATCCCTTCTGGCATTTAATTCGCCCTTCTGTTTATGGCAAAAAGTCTGAACTCAATACTGATCAAATCCCCCAATTCGCTGAATGAACACTTCAAACTAAGAGGTATAGTTCATTTTCGTCCAGCATGCCTTGCTCCTTCCATTCTAATCAACAGAGCATTATTACAGACCGTACGATGATGAGGAAGTCAGAGGTTTTTCTGCATCATCATAAAAAAGAGAGGCGCCTCCGTAGCCAGGTGGGAAGGAGCAGCAGCGCGTAGCACACGCTTCTTGATTAGGCCGGTGTTCGAGCCCGTCACCACCAAATATGGAGATGCGGAAAGGTCAGGGAATGACCACCGCATATCCCGGAGCAATATGGCCTTAGTTGCTAATGCTCGTAAAAAAAAAAAAAAAAAAAAAAAACCAAACCATAAAAAGGGGGGGTGTATATTCCAAACAAAATCCGATCCTTGAGGAACACCACTCCTACCCATTTCTGAAGATTCCGCCTTCATTCATTTTACGAACCACTCTCAGAGCCTTGTGAACCTCCTCAATCAGTTACCCTCTAAGATGCCTGGTTGCCAAGCTCCATAACCCACATTTCCTCTTATGGTCGCCCTTTTACCAATCTCACCATGCGAGTTGCCCTTCTTTGGACTCTTTCAAAGGAGCTCAATGTCTTTTTTTAGATGATACTGAGTAAGCTGAACGTTAATGGTATTCTTCCACTTGCACAGACTACACACATGAGGGGGGGCATAAATTCAAGTTGAGAAAGGATGGTTGCTGCAGGAGAGATGTACGATAGTTTGTTTTCAGCAGCGGGTAGTTGATTGTCAGAACCGGCTTCTGTCTGTTGTTGTGGAAGTGAGTGGATCGAATAAATTTAAGCGAGAACCCAAACAAATTCGTGGTGGGTACTGATGGGTGGACTGTTTTTTTTTTTTTTTTTTTTTGGCTGAAGCTATATAAGCTTACTATCTCACATCATTTGCCATTACTACTACTACTACTAAATGTGGGCTTACACATTTAGTAGTAGTAGTAGCATTATGCCTTAAACTGTGGCATTATGACCTCCCATCATTATCTCTACAAGATATTGTTCGATGAATCATCGTTAGGACGCCATGGGCTTTCTTTTGCCGCCAGTTTATCCCTGGTAATAACGGATCTCTCGTATAAATTCTCGACAGTCCTGGCAGCTTCTCTACACTGCTCGGAGAACTTCATGTCTGACTGCATAATGACCTCTAGGCTTCTTTCGTTCTCACCATTTTGAGAGTAGTACCCAAATTGGAATGCTATTCTCATATTACTCCTGCCCATACGCAGTACCTTGAATTTACCAATGTTAAACCTTAATTGGTACTTCTCAGCCCATCTGCCTAATTATATCACTTTACTTAAATATTAAAAACAACAATGGGCCCAGTACTGAACCCTGAGGAACTCCACTAATACCATTATTCCACAAAGAGCAATGTCCACTGAAAACCGCTCTCTATCTTCTGCCACTCAACCATCCCTTTACCAGAGCTCAATTTGTATAGCAGTGTTTTATATGCAACAATATCAAAAACTTTCCTGAAATCCAAGTATATGATATCAAAATTATTTTCTGTATCTAGTTCCTTTGTTAATGCATCATATTATTGAATTAGATTGGTCAGAGAACATAGCCCTTTAACTATCCATGCTGAGGTTGCCGTATAACTGCATTCCGCATCAAGTCAATCTGCATTCTGCATGCATTGATTCTGCATTCCTTATCAACTGCATCAAGACAACCTTGCAATACTTCAAGCTCGCAGGTCTGTAATTATTCGTTTTGCCCTTTAATACCTCCTTTTTGAATATGAGAGATATTTGCACGTTTCCAAACTATAGGGACCTCCGAGAATCCAAGGATGCTTTCGTAATTATGGTCAATGGTTTTCTTACCCCTCTCGCTGCTTCTTTTAACATATTGCGAATAGGATTGTAACCATAATTGGACAGTTTTTTCATCTATATCGTACGTATCCATAAGGACAGCGTTTACATCGAAAAGCCCATACTACTGCGAATCCAAACTGTTCTTGGGGGAAAAGGGGTTATTACTGGCTATTAGGCAGATGTAACTAATCAAGCAGCAACTTAGTGTATAATATAAGTTTTATTTTCGAGAAACGTTTTTCAGCAGATTATATCTGCGTGGCTAGCAGAGTGTTAGAACCAACGTCCTTCTTACAAAAAGCCCTGGGTGGAAAAGACTTGGATTCGTTTTCCGTCGATGATGCGAGTAACTTTCATTAGCTTTTTTCACTTGTGTTTGAGTTTGGGTGTCATGTGAACAGCAAGTATTTTCCTCTCGGAGACTCGTATTTTTCCACTAAAATAGGAAAATCGACAAGAAAACACAAGAAATGTATGGACATGTTACGCATGGGAAGGTCAGTTGGTTCTAATATGACAGACTTTTTTTCCTTTTTCCTTTGTCCCATGAATGCAGCATCCACCGGATGCTACATCCATGGGAAAATTCAGAAGAGTTCTGATGGCGATCTAAGCATTAGAAAATTTATGGGCATGCATGATGATATTGTAATTCCTTTACGAAACATATTAATACCACTTAGAGCGTAACTAATTTTTTTGATTTTGCCAACTGGATGGAGGGTCCAAGGAAACTATCTTGCTCGCCATGCCATAAGGCGAGCAAGACCTCTTATTGATCAGTTTGCGTTGCTCTTTAAATTATCAGTTGTGGATCTTGAGGCATGCACTTTCTATTACGTAATCGCTATATTTGTTCTCTGAGGCATTTGACTCCATATCTTGGGGCGGTTTGTTTTCTCGCCTTATTCGTCACAGCTTTATAATCTTACCCGAGGTTACCTTTGTCATCTCTAAGGTTAAATTATTTCTGGTGCTCAGAAAAATCTGCCGTTCTATTTCACGAGGATGCCCTGAAAGTTCTACTGTTAGCCTATTCGTCAGGGCTTTTGTCCTGGACAAATGACTGCTATTCTTTACCCCACGCATTTCAAAAGTCGCTTACCTCGACGATCGTACCCTTTTGGTTTTCAGCGATGTATGCTTTTAGTGATGAATCGAACACGTACAATTTCAACAGCTGCGCTTCAGATCATAAATGGCTGTCCTCCACTGGACGGACCTCCAGATAATCTTCCGTGAATTTTGTTTCCATCGTCTTCACTTAAGGATAATTTCCTTTTCTGGATATACTTTGAATAAGTATGATCCTAAAATGGAAAAGAAACGCTGCTGGGACCATTTTGTCCAACTTTGGTAGTATCGATGGTTTTAGTACTGTATTTCCAAAAGAGTGATCACACAAATATTTATTCCATTGGTTACTTTTGTTCTGCAGAAAAAATATTGCTAAAATGGTTTCCTCCAAGTTTAAACTCACTTTTCTTACAGACTGGGCATGGCTCATTTCGAGCTAAACTTATGACCTGTAATATATCTGATTCATCTTTTTGTTTCTGTGGCCATTTCGAAGATTGCGAGCACGTCCTCTTTAATTGTCTCATCTGTAGTGATCTTCATTAGTCTCTTCATATATCTTGCACGTTGCACTTCATTTTCTCTTGGGAACAAATCTTGTTCGTCTAACATCAAAGGAAACATTTAACCTTGTTCAGGACTTTGCTTGCAAATCCTTTACTAGCCGTAAACAGATTACACTTTCTCAAGATTCCAGTGATTCCTCTGCTCCGCCTTTCAACTCCCCTGAACGTTCCAGCTGTACCAGCGGAATTCTATTGAATCCTTTCTGGACCCTCTCTCTCTCTCTCTCTCTCTCTCTCTCTCTCTCTCTCTCTCTCTATCTCTCTCTTGGCCTCAGACTGGCTCTGATGCCGGTTTATTGTTCGCAAAGGCTAGCTTGTGCGGAATTCCTCCTCATCTTTTTGCTTTTCTAACCTTGTCATTTCATTTTGTCTATACTATCAGGTGTGGTAATGGTTGAGTAACAGTCTCTGCGTGTGCTGTTTCAGGTGACTGGGTCGGAGATTACGCATCCCCCCTCCTTTTTTTTTTACGAATGCCAATGCGATCTTGGGATTGTTTTGGGCATTCGGTACGATATTTTAAAGGTGGGCTGTGGTACATACATAGTTGTGGTCCACCTCCCCGCGGTGTAGACGGACACTGGGCTAGCTTCTCAGCTGATCCCCTTCTGGTGTTTACAGAGTTCTCGATCATCACAGTGTTCCACGGTGGAGTTAAACTAAAAATTTTTGGTACCGTTCTACACAATATACTAACATGTCCATGTCTATATTTCTACATGTGCATCTTGTGGATTCTGGAGTAAAAGTTTACAATTGGATAGTGCAATTCAATAGTGCCCTGAAACAAAAATAGACGCTAGTTTATACATTACACTCCTAAAAGTATCTTCAACATCCCCATTCCTTAGTCTTTAGACCTTCCGGATAAACAAAATGAGTTTATCAGACCAGTATATTAAGGCAGGCATGTGAGTCACACAAGTTTATTGTTCTCGTCGTGGCTCGAATGGCACACGAGACCGATTTCGAGAATGCTGTTATTATCGGATGTTATACTGCTGCCTTGTCGATGGTGAAATTTTTGGCAGCCTGAACTGTCTAAAATCGACCAGGCCGCTAAACCAGCGTCTACACCTCAAGAGTCACATGTCGTATTAGTAAAGCCCACAGACATGTCGAAGCTAGAAACAAGTGAAGCAGTCAAAAATGCTGTCACATCAAATCTTAAGGAGCAAATGAAGACCTTAAAAATCAAGAGCAATTTCTTGGCAATTTCTGTTTTGCAGAACCCAAGCATCACTTCAATCGGTTTAAAAGCCGAAGTGAACAAACGTAAGGGACCATCAGTCGAGTTGTTTGGCATTGATAAAACAATCACTCCCAAAGAACTAAAAGAAGAATTATACTATAAAAATCTCCACCCCCACCTGAATGAGGAGCACATAGACTAGCATCTTATTCCAAAGTACTGTACCAAAACTAGATCGCCTTCGTCAGTAAACTGGATCGTCGAACTATCTCCAGACGCTTGGCACATTTTTACTCAACAGGAAAGAGTCTTTGTAGGCTGGGGTTACCATCGGTTTAAAGAACCGATGGTAACCCCAGTCCCAATAGTGCTTCAAATGCCTAAAGTTTGGACACACGTCGCGTACGTGTAAACAACGGCAGCCAACCTGTGGCCATTGTGCCCAACACGGGCATGATTCAGCACATGCCCTAACAAAGACCAATTTGCCATGTGCAAATTGCAAGAGCAACAAGCTGCCACACGACCACTCCATCAAAGATCCAGCCTGCATCACCTATATCAAAGCCAAGAGTACTTACCAAAACAGAACTAACTATGGATAGACACCCCACAAACAGAACATACCCAGATTAATTTCTTCAAATTAACGCGCAACGCGCAAAAACAGTAGTTGACCAGCTCAAGCATAAAGCTCAAGAAGAAAAAATTGACGTAATTCTTATACAGGAACCTATAATGGAAATATAATTGGATACCCCTCCTACTACAGAATAATCCAGTGCACAACTGAAACTCCGTGGGCTGCAATAGCAGTCAAAAATACTGAAATAACCGTTACTAATATAACATCCCTCTGCACTTCTATCAGTGCCTGCGCCGAACTTTCCACAGCCTTGGGATCCCTGCACGCGCTTTCGGTCTATTCTAGACCGGGTTCCGACATTGAAATTGTAACAAATCTTCTTCAGACAGCTCTGGGTACTCTCCCGCGCTAAAATTCTTGTCACTATGGACGCTAACTGTCGTTCTCAACTTTGGCACAGTAACACACCTGACCGGACTGGGACACGTAGCGGCGAGGACCTCGGAAATTTTATCACAGCAGTAAACCTTCAGGCACTCAATCGGCCTGGATATCTCCCTACCTTTAGCTCCACACTTTGGAAGAGTATAATAGACATCACTCTGGCCATCGCTTCAATAGCCCAAAATTTACCAAATGGAAAGTTCAGGAATCCTGGACAACGTCCGACCATCGAGCCATTACCTTCTAGCTTGGTCGGACTGTTGACAGAGCGCCACCTATGCAGCAGGATATTGTTCGCTTTTGCACGAAGAAAGCTAACTGGACTCTCTTTCAAGAAGCTCTCAACAGAAAACTATCTGAAGATACTTCTCTTATCACTCAGGATCCACCTGACCAATGCATTGCAACACTAACCAAAATAATTCAAGATGCATGCACTGAATCCATCTCTAAAAGGAAGCCGTTTAGGAACGCAGCTCCTTGGTGGAACGCAGAACTGGATAATCTCAGAAAGGCTGTCCACCGTTCCAGAAAGAAATTCCAAAGAGCTCGAGCCACACTACCCCAGACAGAAGTAGATACAGCCAGGAAGGTTTATAGAGTCTGTAGAAATACATATACTGAGACAATACGAAAAAGCAAAAGAGCCTCCTGGAAACAATTTGTCACTACTGCAGGAAATAATAACTCCTGGGGACTCGTGTACCCCATTGTCATGAACAAGCTCCCCAGAGAGGAAACTTTGAATGCAACTACAAAACCTGATGGAACTACTACCATGACTTGGGAAGACTCTGTTGAGAATCTTTTAAACATGCTCTTTTCCAATCACAGTGACCCTCTGACATTCGACCAAAACGAAATTGTCACTATGAACAACTACGCCTCATACAACGTTGAAGAATCATTCACAATGGATGAACTAAAAGCAGCCCCCCACAAGACTAAGGAAGGAAAAACTCCAGGCCATGACCTACTGGAGGTAGATATCATTAAAAAATTTGCAGAGTACTACCCTCTGCAAATTAATTCCTCGAGTATGGCGAGTTCCCTTCAACTTGGAAGAATTCTCGCCTTAAATTAATCTTGAAAAGCCCAGATAAACCAACAGAAAACCCGAAATCGTCCCTTCCTATAGCGCTCCTCCCCGTGCTAGCTAAATTATTGGAGAGACTGCTACTTTATAGACTCAACAGCCATTACATAGCTGCGAACCTAGCTTCGACGACCCAATTCGGATTCAAGAAAGGAAGCAGCACAGTAGACGCAATTCACCACCTGATCTCTACAGCTACAACCACAGATTTCAAGTACTCCATGGCAATAACCGTTGACTTCGAGGGAGCACTCGATAGGATATGGTGGCCCAGCATCCCTAAGAGGCTCCGTCAGATCAACATCCCAACCAGCTTATATAAAGTCATACAATCATATCTCACCTACAGAAAGTTTACTGTTGCTGCAAAATTTCAGCACTTCACCAGGCAAGTTTCACAGGGCTGCCCTTAGGACTCTGTCCTGGGACTATTCTTCTGGTCCATTGTCTCGGACGAATTCCTGAGGATGGACTTCGAGCAAGCCTCCTCCTCTATGGCATTTGCTGATGACCTCATCCTGATAGTTCATGCTGAGACTAGGGCACAGCTGGAATCCAGATCCAACCATGAAATCAGAAAACTACTGGACTGGGCTGCCTTACATCGACTCTCCATTTCCAGAGAAAAGACCAAGTCAATCCTGTTGAAGGGAACCTTGCAGATTTCAAGACCTCCAACAATCGAGATCACAAACAGACCAATCAGGCTCTACCCTGAGATTAAATACTTCGGAATCTTGATAGACGTAAAGCTGACATTTTTCCCCACTTGCAGTACCTAGCCTCTAAGATAAGGAAGTACACAGCCATGATCACACGCATCAGCCAGGCAGACTGGGGGCTTAAACGGAGGACCCTCTCTCTCTCTACACAGTTATCTTCCTTCCCATAGTTAGTTTGTTACGGTGCAGCTGTGTGGTGTCACAGAATTATCCTTGACAGAAAGCGCAGAAAACTGGATTCTACCAACGCTCTATGCTTTTAACCATCACAAGAGCTTGTTGCACTGTAAGCACCCCCGCTCTCCAGGTCCTGGCTGGCTGTTTGCCCCTCCACCTTGAAGTCATCAAGAGCGGACTACATCATAAACTCAGAAAAAGGATCCCTTGCACAGTCGCTGGCATTCAGTTTGATATGGCAAATGACCGAAAACACGAAAAGAAAAGAATAGCAGAAAAACTGCGTGAAATATGGCAAGATCACTGGGATTCGACAACTAAAGGTGCTGTTACCAAAAAAGATATCCCAACTGTATCACTGACATACCCAAAGCCTCCTCCCTGGTTTATTCCAGGTCTCCAAGTCACCTTCCTGCTTACAGGGCATGGCCCATTGAGACATAAATTAATCGCGCTTGGAATTGAAGAAAACCCATTCTGTGTCTGTGGACATGAAGAAAATTGGGAACATGTCATGTACCTCTGTCCACTGTATGACGACTACCGGACTAGACTATTCACGAAAATACAAAAAAATCCTCGAAATTCTGAGCACCTTTTTCTCACGGAAGAAAACTTTTATATAGCTCTCACTGAATTCGCTCAAGATGTAATCCAGAGAAGGCGTTCATCCCACTTGAGGCGCACATTACCAATTCCAGGACAACCCAACTGATGACACAAACTCTTGGCACTTTTATTTTTTTTTTTTTTTACACCTGAATACCTTTGCAGTTGAAATCTGACTTGCCAGAAGTGGTATGACAACATGGCGCTCTCCTTTGCAGTCCTCCCTTGTTCTGCAAAGTGTCTTCTTCCCTGGCAATGGGTGGGCTCCCAATGCCAGGGGTGATTCCCACTTCTCCTCCTCACCTCTTTGCTCAGCTGGGGGATACATTCCTTCCCATCATTTACCATTTCTCCTCCTTGTTCCCACTTTGATTCCACTTCTCGTACTACCTTCCCCACTCAATCTCACCATTTTATTTATTTATTTATTATCATTTTTATTTTATTTTATTTTTTATTTTATTTATTATTATTTATTTTATTTTATTTTTTTTTTTTTGTTCTCCGTCAGGAAGCTCAGGCTGACCTGGGCGGAGAGCAACCAGAGTACTGTGGAAGTTTGGCTCACCTCCCAGTGTTGTTGGCGGGCAACGTGGAGTCCCACTAGGGGGCACTGCGGCTAAGAAGCCAGAACATTACAACAGAATCCAACACAATACACTTTTTCTGGCTTTTACAGAGTTCTGTGTACATCACAAGAGTACAGATGGCACAGATGTGGGAAACCACAGGTGGCGCCTTACCCAAACACTATGCCACTATGTCCAAAATCGACCATTGTTGATGTTATCATGAAATGCAAGTGTTACGGTACCACTACCGCTATTCAACAACTCACTAGACCACTGAAGCCTCAATGGGTGTCAACAGAGCGTACTCAGAATGGTAGTATGGCAATGTCATTAGACATCCTCTGAAAATCATCAATCCACGAGTTTAAAGCGTCAACACGGGTTGATATTCTTACGAAACACACAGCATACGGAACTCAACAGTCCAGTTTTCGTAGATGGAGCTGCGGCGCATAAGCCAAAACTCGCCAACTGCAATCAGCGGTCTCACTTCACACAGTGCAATGATTGGTGTACAGAACAGTGAAAACTGGTTCTCTGCAGTGAGGAATCTAGCTACATTGCGCCCTCCCCCCTTCCCGATTTAATCAGATGGTCGATGCAAGATGCCTGTACGTTTGCTGTCTGAGAGATAACATTTGGGAGAGTAGGTGACATTATCCTGTGTGTGGCTGTTTCTCATGGTGTGGCCTAGGACCTTTGGTGGTTGTGCGGGAGAACAATGAAGGGCGACAGACTACCTTAGCATTTCCGACAATTCTGTGTTCCTCTAGCGCTGTGTTAGACTGAGTGGACACAAATTCACTAAAGTTAGGATGGTCGACGCAGAATCCCAATTTCAACACACACGGAATGAACTGGAACGTCGGCTGAGGACCACAGGAACTCGACTTACGTTGGTACCTGAACTATCCACGTAGGACAAGTTACACTCTTGCAAGAGGAATGGAGAACTGTACCACTGTAGTTCGTTGGTGGAAAGACTACCCAAGAAGGTCGAATCTGTTCTTATGGCCAAAATGGAACCGAGAGCTACCGAAGTGTGACAATGGCGGAAATACTAAATCGACGCGTGTTAAATTACCTCTGGAGTTCAAGTTAAGTGTGTATTAAGCGCGAAGCAACTAAAGCTATTTGGCGTCAGTGTAGTTTGTCTATAATTGAGTGCATATTTAGGCTGGTACGCTGTTTGACAAACGAAAATCCGAGTTTCCGGAAGAACAAAAAAATCATGCCACACTCGCATGACACCGACTAATTCAGTCATGTTGCGAAAAACACCCTCTCTTCATTAACGGCATTCGAAATCAAGGCTTTTCCACTCGGTTCGAGCTAACGGTAATTGTAACCACTATGCAACCCAAAAGAGCATTTTTTTTGAGGGAGGGTAGTTAGCTACGTTTACAAATAGCGCCAATGTATGAAAGCTTATCATATATATTGTGATCGTCACAGATTACAAGTACTTTTTATATTTTTAGACCATAACGGAAGGATGGAGTCCCCAAAGACATTGCCACTTCATACAGTAGATGGTGTTCTATTCCCAAAGAGCTTCTCCCCTGACTGTTGCCGTTCAGCTATTGGCTACAAACCACGTGCTGATGACATGATCCTAGTTACTTTTCCAAAATGTGGCACAACCTGGATGCAAAACATCCTCGTTCATCTATTCCGCAGAGGCGTCCCTCTTGAAAATCGATTAGATTTCTTTCAGTTATCTCCCTTTCTTGATGTTATAGGCGCCAAAGAAGTTCAAGCGCTGCCCCGGCCATGCGCAATCAAGACACATATTCCACTAAGCAAGCTCTCCTTCAGCCCTGATGCTAAGTATATCTACGTTGCAAGAAATCCCAAAGATTGCTGTGTATCCTTCTTCCACCACTGTCGATTGTTTTCCCACTATGAATTCTGGAATGGAAAATTCGATGATTTCTTCGACTTGTTTATGAGGGGAGAAACTGAGGATAATAGTTACTTCAGTCATGTGTTAGAGGGCTACAACCATCGCACGCGCAACAACTTCTTCTTCACCACATTCGAGACCATGAAGAAATATCCCCGACAATCAATTCTAGACCTCGCCAAGTTTCTTGGGAAGGAATACAGCGATGCTCTTGAGAAAGATCCTGCGGTACTGGAGAGTATTTTGTATCAAACGAGCTTCAAAACCATGAAAGGGACTATTAACGAATTATACCGTCAGTTCGTAGCCTCCTCACCTGAACTATTAAATGATCCATCAATGCCCGAAGGCATGAAATACATTCTGAAATATCAAATGTCACGGAACGTGCCCAAGAACAAAGCAGAGCATAATTTCCTTCGCAAAGGGGAAACCGGAACTTGGCGATCTATTTTCTCGGAAGAGCAGTCCAGGATGGTCGATGAAAAGTTTAAAGATGAGTTCAAAGGTACCGAACTGGTCGAGCAGTGGAAAGAGTACATGCAGTTTTAAGAAATTTGTGTTTTGGATTATATGATAATTGTAGTTTGTTCCAATCTACAATTCACTTTTCTAAAATGTATTTTGAGTTCAATATTTTGCTATCAACTTTTGAAATAAAATAGAAGATGTATTAATCAGTTTATATTATCTTCTTTTCCAACTTAATTTATTAAGCTCCAAAAAGGTAGAGTCCACAATTTTGGAAAATTAACCATAGTCAAGTCATTTCGGTACATTTGAAACACTTGAAAACAGTTGAGACATTGGAAACACTTGAAAACAAATCAAACTAGTAAAGCCTAAAACTTGAAGAGATGGCTACCTTCTCAGTCAAAAGCAGCTCTTGCTTCAGTATAGAAGCCAGAATACTCTCACAAATGCTCATATATTTTGTTTTTTCCGCGCGCAATTTGCCTTGCAATTTTGGAATCATTAAATAGAACAAGAGACAACTTATTGATACAATCTCCTCGTTGTAACTATGATGGTGTTTTGCTCCATGGTAATCAGATGCAACTTAATCTACAGTAACTAAGTTTTCTTCATTGGTGTTCTTTCTTTGAATAAAACTGGACATCGGGAGGATACAAACACGCACATTCTCCATGAGTTTTTTGGAATTACAAATTGGTCAGTCTGTTACTGGGTCGGGAGAAGGAGTTTAATCAACTTCCATCACAATTTTAATTAAAGCAAGTTAATATATAATAATAAAACTAATAATTACCGCGAAATTAATATCATAATTATATATTAGAATCTCGTTAACAACAACTAATTTTGTTCTTCTACTCATGTTGCATTTTGTCTTTAACTTGTTTGTAAAACTTTGCTAATTAATAATTAATTTTAAAAGGGAGCTGTGAGCCACATAATTTGGACTCGTCGTACCTAAGAAAGAACCGTAGTAATTAACAGCCACGGACCTCCCTGGGAGGTAGTCAGTGATGCTCAACTTATTATCCACTTGTAGTCAGCAAGAGGTAGATTAGATAACTGAGTAAATTTTCCCGTTTTTTTCTTTTTTTGCAAACAAATAAACTTTAAAATCTGTCTGAAGTTTTAACACTTAAATTATGGTACTCCAGTCAGATGCTGAAATTGTCTGTGGTTATTTATTTTTATTTATTTATTCAGTTGATTGCAAGTTACAATCGCTAGTGAGGAATATTTACAATGCAGAGAATAAATTTACAAAAATATTTACAGTTTAGAAATAAAGGAAATAGATATATTAATATAAAACATTTTGTTCTTCATTGCTGGGTGTCTTCGCAACGCTAAAATTTATTAACTTCACACCCAAATGTCGTGTTGACAGCATAATTCAGAGTAACTAAATGACCATGGGTTCCAGCTAATAGTGTTCGAACTCTGTATTCCTTCACCAGTTGAGCATTTTGAACCTTAGCCAACTCTTGTCTTGAACACCAGAGGGCGGCTAGTATTTTCTTCCTTGTGGTAGTGAAATGCTCAGTGAAAGATAAAAGGATAACTTGTTGTCCCAGGTAATTCCCAGATCCTTATGGTGATCGATTTTTTGGATGGATTGGCCATTTAATAGAATGGTGATGTTATGTATTTTATGCTTTCTAGAGGAGGACAACTGGGCAGTTTTAAGTGGGTTAATCTCGAGCCTAATCGAGGCGAGGAAGTTGGCCAGATTAGTTAACTGATAAGTGGCTTGAAGAGCAACGTTATGCTCACCATATTACTATACTCACAATCATGACATGACTAGGAACTAGGATGCCTTTCGATACATTACATATATCAAATTAAATATATCGATATGTATTCATCAAAAATACGTCGATGTATTCATCAAAAATACATCGATACATCTCATTCGATATATATCAAGACAATATCGATATTCTGCATCCAATATATCGGAAGTTTGTGACCTCATTAGTCAATTTTTGCATGTAAAATCAGGGTACAAAAATAACGCTCCCGCCAGCAGAATTCTTCTTCAGTGTGCCGTCTCTTTGCAGAGGTTGGCTGTCATCTTCGCAATGGACGAACGTCAGGTAGGAGCCCTAAACACACCCTCCATACTTTGATCATACCACTCTCTGAGGTTTGCTAACCAAGATTTCCTTCTTTTCCCTCGACTCCTTTTTCCATTGATCTTGCCCTGAATCATCAGTTGCAACAACTTATATTTGTCATTCCTCATCAAATGTCCTAAATACTTTAGTCTCCTCTCCTTAATGGTGTTAATTATTTCTGTCTCTTTCTTCATTCATCTCATCATCATTCTTTATCTTATCATTCCATGACACTCTTAACATTCGTCTCTAACAACACCACATCTGAAAAGCATTTAACTAATTCTGGGTGTTCTTTGTCATTGTCCAGTCCTCAGCTCCATAACGGAGGACAGAAAGGACAAAACATCTCAATATTCTTGTTCTTAAAGGAAGCGTAAGAACACTGTGACATACAAGATTCTTCATTTTAAGGAAGGCTTGTTCAATTCTTGCGCGTACTTCAAGAATAAATACTTTTTTTTAAAATGTTTATATGTGCTCTTTTTATGTTTATATCTATATCTTTAATAATGTTTCTATCTATTTTATATTGCATAACAGAAACTGTAACGATTTTGTTTTCAAATATTGTCAGGTAAAAATAAGCTTTCAGCAAAACCCGGTTTAAAGAGGCTCGGATTATCGGAACTAGTCTACTGGAATCTAACATACTGGTACAACACATATATATTTATATTTAATTTTTTTATAGGTGCAAAACGAAAATTATAAGCGATTTTTTGAAATCAGACATTTGATCTTCTTAGGCTACAAAAAAACACTCTGAAGCCTTCGGTGGGTGCTGCTTTTTACCGAGAGATGGCGCCACTAGCCTATGTGCTGAAATAAAACAACTTTAAACAAAATAATAAGCATATTTTCAATAAAAGTACATTAATGTCCTAAAACACCGATGCATATATAACATTTCGGAAGAATTATAAAAAGGAATTCAAAAATTTTAAGAGTTTCAAAAGTTATTTGAAATTTTCTAAAACACCTAATTGGAAATAGATGCAATATTCCGTACTATAAAAAATGCTCTGTAGTAGTAAGGGTTGTACTTGCTTCGGCAGTACATATACTAAAATTGGAACGATACAGAGAAGATTAGCATGGCCCCTGCGCAAGGATGACACGCAAAATCGTGAAGCGTTCCACATTTTTTCTCTCTTTCTTTGCTTTTTAAAAATTACTCACTTTGAAATTGCTTTGAAAGAAATGCAATCATGCTAATTTGTAATACTTCACCTCAAAGATAATTTTGATTTTTGCTGTCTTCCCAATCTCCATCCACCAGTCATAGCTGCTCTCACACCCCTATCCACACTCTTCCTTAAGGCCCAAGTCTCACATCCATATAATAAAACACTGTAATATTGCTTATATATTTGATGTTTAGTTTTGTTAATAATCTTTTAATTCCATAGCACAGAATTACGCATTCCTATGACCTTTATACCTTCATCCAGTCTTCTCTCAATTTCCTGCTCAGATGAGCCATCAGCCTGAATAATTGCACCAGGTATTTAAATTGCTGTACAGTTTTCACCCGTATTCCATCTAAATCCAGCACATCCTCACTTCGATTCATGTACTCAGTCTTATTAAAATCTACTGTCACTCCCCATGTTTTATCTTCTAGTAATTTTCTGCCCATGTAATTTTTATCATCACTCATCGTCCTGCGTCTGCAAACAGTACATTGCAAAGGTACTTATTTTACCACCTGGTCCCAAAAAACAATCCATCAAATCACCACAAGATGCAAGGTGATTACCCAGACGAGTACACTCATAGACACGACCAGGTGGCCAGAATAATACATCAGAAGTCATTGCAAAAATAAGAGCTGATCAAAGAAAGTTTACCATATTACGATTCTAAACATTAAACTGATTAATGTTAACGATAATTAATTACAATAAGCTATTTTGTCTAAACATAGACAAATGCAATATAGATAAAGATCCTTTAAGGTGAAGTTCTCAAATGTTTGGAGGACCATATAAATATACAACATAAAAGGCCCTCTTATTACTAACGTTAGCAGGAATCTATATCCTCCCAGAAGGGAATAACATAAATATTTTGTAAGACAATAAGGGTCACAAAATAATGTTTTCACTACACTCTTAATAGATCGCCGAGTGGTCTGCTACAAATATATAAATGTTTCCCTCGTAGCCATGGAACAGAACAAACTGTCCCGCATGATAACTTCGTAGAATACAAAGCTAGGAACCGTTGAAGCTGGGATTGTTGACATGTTCACAAGAAGAGAAGTTGTATTATTTAAGTTTGCATTAAGAGATAGCCTTCGAGCAAAGACATCATGGGAAAACAGTTGGAGTGCATGAAAAAGAGTTAACATTTTGTACTAAGAGAGTGTCTTGACCAGGAGAGAAGTTTCCAACCGATTGAGATAAACATTCTCTTATATCATTGTTCAGTTGACACTCATAGAGGACGTGTTTCTAATTTTCAAATCTACCACAAGAACAGAGATCAGTTTGGGATAACCTAAATTTGTACAATTTTTCATTTATGGATCCGTGTCCTGTCTCTTTCGCATTCTCTATCAGTTGCTAATATTGCTCACTAATAGAAAAAGAATCTCACTGTCTTCTAAGGAACTTTTGTCGTGTAATAAAGAGTAATTACACTTTAATTATAATTATATGATAAGTTAATCTGGCTTATAGTTTAATTTGTGCATTTTTTCAAAAGACAAAATGGCTTGAATATGAATTAAAGATAGATGCCTTTCAAATCAAGCTAAAAGCCTACAATAAATTCTCGTTATTTATCAACCTTTCATCAAGTTCGATGAATCCCATGCAAAAGTTTTAGTTGATCCTGCTACCACACAGATTGGATCCTCGCATGACCTAATTTATTGAAACTGTGGCTTTCAGCTTTATAAAGTTTTTTTTTTTTCTTTTCTTGTCTGTCCGTTCATCCATCCGCAACTATTTGTCCTCGACTCTCTGTGGATGAATTTTCATGAGGTTTTATATTTAAATCTTATAAAAAAGATTTTTCTTCTCATTCCAAATTTCATTAAAATCAGACCATTATAAATACGAAAAAGATTATTATTACTTTTCATTTATTTATTTTTTATTTTTTCGTCTCCTCATTTAATAACTTCAATTTGATTGGAAGGATTTCTATGGAATTTTATATTTCGGTCTTTCAGAAAGATTTAAAGAAAGACTTTAGAAATCTAGTAATTATTATTTCTTTGTCCGTCCGCCCGTCCGCATGTATTAACTCAATTCCTAGTGGATGAATTTTCATGACATTTAATTGAAATCGTAACCGTAGAAATTTGGAAATTATTATTTATTTTTTTCATACGTGTCAGTAGGTTTTTCATATGTCGCATATTGTAGCTGAAGCCTGAATATTTTGTTTGTGCAGTAATTCAAACACATCTATCGCATATTGGGAGTTCATAAGAGTTTATTTGATAAAAGTATTATCAAAAAAAAGCTACTAGGGCGACAGCGTGCTCACAGAGTTCAACGGATTCGTTGCTTATTGGATAAATAAACTAAGCGATCTCGACGATAACCGAACAGGCCTTGGTCACGTGGTAATTGCTTCGACAGGAAGAGTACAGGGTAAATTTGTCGTTTTATAGCGCAGAACGCGGCAGAAATTTGTGGAAAGCTGTGACTAATTACTTAGCGGTAAGCATTTTGTGCTTTTTAAATCTTACAATTGAACAATCTCTGACCCTCCTTTTCACTTCAAACTATACTCTCCTAATCTTTCATCTTCACATTTTCTTTCCGAAGGAAATCTTTATCTTATGTGGCTTTTGTAATCCATATTATAGTACCCCATTATCCTCTACAGCAGATGCCATATTGGTAACCATTGATTTATATTCTTTCATAAGCTTGACTCTCCTAATATCCGCAAGCCACCCTTATTTGCGAATTGCAGATCGAACCACTCGGCAAAGAGATAAAAAGTGTCTGCAATATGAAAAGGTGCGAAAACTTGTAATTGAACGGACGGTTTACTCCTAACGTAATAACGTATAGGTAGAATACAGAAGAATACCTAAGAGAGGACATGCAACATGCAACATATTCGTACGCAGCAATCTATGGCACAAAACGAAGTGACAAAGAATTACTGGACTGTTGACAAAGCGCAACTTAATGAGCAAGGTCCAGAAAGGTTGCGAATGATTTGGGAATAGCCTCAACCGTGGAGAAATTGACTTTGCTTATACAGTATTCAGGAGACGTACAAACGCGTCGGCAAAGTCATGGGCTATTCACTGAGAACCAAAATTGCCTCGTGCGGTCAGAGCAAATTTACGTGCACCAATTCTCGTTTTTAATCACAAACTGGTGTCAGCCTGCTCCACCAATATCGTACCCTTGTTGCGGTTTGCATTTGTGTTGAAACTGAGATTAAATTTTATTTGGTGAGCATTTATTTTCTTCACGATGGTGACATTGCATTACACTTGAATTGCATCGAAAGCTTGCTGGACTACTTACAAAGTGAGAGGGTTATTATCTGCATGGACTCTAACTCGAAAAACACGTTGTGGTTCAGTAGAGCTACTGCCGAATCCGATTGGATATGTAGTGATCACTGAGTAATCAAGTTCCATTTCAGACTGACGTCTCTTTGTGAACCTAGGTTATTGTTGTAGGGTTTTAAGAGCATCAGTAACTAAGGTCATATTGCTGCATACATACTGCGTGCAAATTGCGTGTGTTCTGTGGTCGATTTTCTGTTTACTGGACTAAAAACCTCAGTTTCCAGGAGAAAAAGACGATGCTACCCTCGCCTGAGGCCACTAACTCACCCATTGTGAAAAGGACCATAAAAATCCTACTGTTTTCGACGAGGTTCGAACTCAGTTCTTTTCCACCCGGTGTGGGGGAGGACGACGATTCTTCCAAATGTGCTATCCACGAGGGCGTGAACCTAGGAATTGCTAAGGATTAAATTTTCATTGAAATTTAATGTAGATTTTCTTTAAAATCAGCAAACTGGGATGCTTTCGATGAGAAGCTGCATTTCAAAACTAGAGCGGTAACGCTGGACGAGATTGGTGGGCTACCTGGAATTGCGACTGTCCAATTATTACAGATTGGTTACAAGAAAACCAATTGGTGTCTGGAAACTGACATCTCTCCAGAGTTAAACCATTAAAGCAAGAAAACTGAAAATTATCGGAGGTGTGAGTGTAGGGAAGGCATTGAAACTATCGTCAGAGAAAAGTATAATGTATGGAAGAGTCCAGTACAAACATGTGAAAGCAACAATCCCTGGGGATTGGTACGTAAACGGTGTAGTAACAAATTAAGATACCCTGCTTGAGGTGTTGCACATTCAGTTCAGACTGCAGGAAGGACAACGACTCATACTGGGAGTAAAACTAATAATTAACCATTTGGTGGGAGATCTGAATCATCACAATGATAGTGAAGCTAATTTTTCATCATGCGAAGATATGATGTTGCTTTATGAGAACTACTCAGGCATGGGACATGAGCTCCAATTTCAAACAGAGGAGTTGGAGATGGCAATTCATAAAATATAAAACAATAGATGTCCTGGTATGGATCCGGTTAAGGAAGAGGTAATTAAATGAAGTTTTATTGCGATGCCAACATACCATATATAATGCCTGCTTGAGAGATGAAATTTTCTGGATATTTTAAAACAGGATATTTTATTTGAAATTCATTTTGAAATTGCAATCGAAACCTCGAGAATTGGTGGATTCATACCGTCCGATAGAATTTCTGAGCTGTCAATAAAGATACCTAGACAGTATTTCGCCTGAGAAATAGTGTCTAAGTATCTTTATTGATTTTGTGGGAGCGTTTGATACAATAAACTGGCAAAGTGTATTTATGGTGTTAGCAAGGCTAAATGTACTCATCAGATTTATTCTGTAATCAAGGATTACTTCAATAACAGGAAAGTCACTGTTAAGTGTGAATCTAGGTTAACCACAAAGATCCATATTTGCGATTATGATGTGGAATCTAGTCTTAAATGACTGGCTGGAATACAATCTAAATATGGTACGCTGACGACCTGGTTACGATAGTGAAGAATGACTCTCGATCACAACTGAAAGAGCGTTCTAATTTTGTTTTATGATTGCTGCAAAATTGGTGCAATTTGTACAGACTTCAAGTTTCGAAAACAAAGAGTTAAAATTCATTACTCAAGGGCCGTTTATCAGTGACAAAGAATCCAAGGGTCGTGGTAAGAGGAGCCAGTCTTCAAGCAGTTAAAACTCTGAAATATCTGAGAGTGAGATTGACAAGCAGATGCTCTTCATAACCCACACATCATATACATTGCAGAAAAAAATTTGAAAGTTTGTGGACATGATTGCTCTAATTACAAGGAAAGAATAGAGCATCAGAGGTAAAGCATTGGCCTTATGCCTTATTTTATGATTTCAATTTCCTGCCAAATGTGGGAGATGAAGGGCTCCACTCTTCAGAAATTCAATGTGCTTAAGATCTTTTCAAATGGGCGATGTATTCTATTGCAGATGTGTATGGCCTGTCGAACTGTGTCTAATAATGTGGTACAAGTATTGACAGGTCATCTACCACTGGATTTACACTTGTGTTTCTATCAATGAATTATCATTTGAGAAAGGGGCTGCCGTATAGCTGTTTGTCGCTTGAAATAGATTGCGATGCGAGTGACAAAAGGAAAGGAAGCATCTATGGATAAAATTAGAAAACTGGTGGCAAGAACGTTGGAACAATTGTGTGAAAGGAGGTTAACGAATTTTTGTTTTCGATGGTAAATGTTAATAGCAAACAGTGGGCAACTTGGTTTAATCCCAATCTCCATACAACCTATCTTTTGACTGAGCAGGTTCCTTTTTTGCAAAGTTAAGGGAATTTGGAATCGCTGAGCATACGCTGTGTACTTATGGATTCCCTGAAGATTGGAACCATCTTTTCTATGAATGTGTTGATTATTTGTGATTTGAGGAGACCATTAATCGAAAAAGCTCGTAATCTCCACTTCCTTACTCCTGAACGTGAACAACTGATAGTGCAAAAGAAAATTTTTACTCACTTCGAAATTTTGCGGTCTAGCTATTCAGAAGAAAGAGGATCTTGTTGCAGTCGAAGGAGCATGAGCCAGATACTGAATGACAGTTAAAAAGGGCCTTAAAAGGACATGACGTGAAGCATTAGAACGGAATATTATTATGGCAGACAGGGTGGACGCAGGATGAATGATACCATTCTGATTATTATTATTATTATTATTATTATTATTAAAATCAGTTTATTTCCCAAGAAATCTTGGGTCACTCCGGGACGGCTCTGTGCCAGAAGGGTGCGAATATTTACAGACTAAGGTGCGAGGAACACATGTACAATAGACAAGAGTACATGTGCTCGACCTGAGACTTTTACAGGATTAGATATACAATAATGTACAAAATATACAATAATATACAAAATATATGATTGCATGAAGATAAAAAGTCTTTGTCATATACAAATAGGCAAGTTAAAAAAAAAAAAGTCTGTCCAGGAGCAGGTAAGTATTATAAGTTCATAATCTGGTAGCAGTTCTTGAGGATTTCCTTCCTGTAGGGCTTGTCTTCACAGAACCTATCAGGGTGGATCCTCAATTTATTGAAGATCTGAAGACAATTGGCTGAAAACATATTCCAAAGGGAATGAATGCTTGACAGCGTAAGACGCAGAGGGAGACAGGAGTTGGGGTGCTCCCCTCTTGCTCTCCTCGGGCCAGAGATTAATGTGGATACAGATGGAGCATCAATTCGCCTCGTTATAAGCCGTGCAAGAGTGAGGACATTTTTTGTCACGATGATATGTCTCCAGGGAGTGGTGCCCACATTTGCTTGTAGGATAGATCTGGAGATAGTTAGGAGGGAGTGTACCCTATGAACAGTGCAGCTTCTAAAGAACCTCACGATATATCCTCCAGATGCTTCTTCCACTAACACGTGATTCAGAGCAGCTGCTGAGGAGACCACTGACGCTTTTCGGGCAGGCTTGTATCGGATAAAGTGGAGGGTTAGACCACCACGATGAGCCTGTTGGATTGCATTGTGGTTGCTTCCTGGATGGATGACCTGTGATGCTGAGGTGTTATTGTGTTTCCAGGCGCTGTACATGGAGACTGAATGAGGTATTATCCTTTACGATCAACTGCTGTAGTACAAGTTCTTAGGAAATGTTGACTCCTTCATTGAGACCATAATTCTTGGTTTTGACTTCTACTTCCTCGATTGGACTTGTAATCATTTTGAATCTTCACTGTGGACCCACTAGTGTCAATTGGATCTTTGCATATCATCGCAACCTATATTGGGACTTTATAGTGTCAGATACCTTCACATTATTGCATTGTGTTATGGATATTACATTGAGAACAAATTAACCCTCTACGAGGGAACAGTACAGCATTGTAGATAAATAAAAAGCATTATTCAAGGAGCTTGGAACATTCCTACATGAAGACGGGCCCAGGGTTCCTCTTAACGCAGTTCAAGATTTATATGAATCTATTCCATGTAGAATACAAGCTTATTTAAAAGGAAAGGGTGGCCTGGCTCAACACCATATTAGTGCATACCCATAACTCTTATCACAGGTATTTCCATTATTTTGTCCACCCGCTCATTATACACTGGTGTTCAAAGAAAATGCATCACTCCTTAAAATTGTAATTGTCGTCCGAATAACGTAAGTATATGGCAATATTTCTTACAGATTGCATCAGATACGATTGACACGCGTAATGATGACGTAATATTACATCCGCTGTTACTTTCAGCTATATAAGCACGTTCTGCAAGAGTTGCAGTCATTCCTTGCTTGTGTCAGGATGGCGAATGAGACCCGCGATCCTGAGAACCTGCAGGATAGTCAGAGAATTCTTCGGTCAATAATAATAAAAGCCAAACATAGCGGCAATCCCATGCATTTGGCAGCAGCACCCCTTGCGGGATGTAAAAAACAAAACAAAACAAATATATATATATAAGGAGAAGAAAAAAAGAAAAAGAAAAAAATAATAATAAAAGAAATCCTGGGGTTACGTATGCGGAAGCAAATATTCACATTGGTAGATTCAGCCTTTCGCTTCCATAAGTGTGTTAATTAGTACAATGTTAATTAGTATGTTTTTAAAATAAATTTGAAAATATTTATAGAATAAAGGGTGTGTTAAATATTTTCGATTTTCGTTGAACTGTTTTTGTTTAAATTTCAAAACTTACGAATTAATTGCTGGATCGGAGTTGAGGATTGTTATTGTCTATTTTATTTTTGTTTTTTGCAGGCGTATAATGGCACTTGCCAACAAGTTGCAGTTTCAAATGATCGATGGAGTTCTGTTCCCAAAGCCCTTCTCTCCTGACTGCTGCCGTTCAGCTCTGCAATACAAAGTACGTCCTGATGACGTCATCATAGTCACTTTTCCAAAATGCGGGACAACGTGGATGCAAAACATTCTCATTTATCTCTTCCGCAGAGGTGTCCCTCTTAAAAACCAAACTGATTTCTTCATAGTATCTCCCTTCTTGGAAACTGTTGGTAGTGAAGCAGTTATGGCAATGCCCCATCCAGGTGCCATCAAGACCCACCTTCCCTTCAGAAAAGTCTCCTTCATCCCCAATGCCAAGTTCATCTACGTTGCAAGAAATCCAAAGGACTGTTGTGTATCTTATTACTACCACTGCAAAATGCATCCGGGATATGAATTCTGGGACGGGGAATTTAATTACCTTTTCGAGTTGTTTATGCGTGGAGAGGTAGAATACAACAGCTACTTCACCCACCTGTCGGAGGCATGCAACTATCGCGAGCATAGCAATGTTTTCTTCACCACTTTCGAAACCATGAAGAAAGATATACGTCAAGTAGTTCTCGATCTTGCTAGATTTCTTGGGAAAGATCACATCGATCTTCTGGAAAAAGATCCATCGATCCTGAGCAGCATTTTACGAAATACGCAGTTTGATACGTTGAAGAAAACCATGAATGAAATTCGAGATGCTGCTATTCCTCAGATGCTGCAAGATCCCTCTATACCAGAAGGGAGGAAGTACATCTTAAGATATAATATGGAATTTCAGCCGCCAAAGGGCAGACCAAAAATGGAATTTCTTCGTAAAGGCCAAGTTGGAGATTGGAGATCTTTATTTTCTGAAGAGCAGTCAAGAAGATTGGATGAAAAGTTTAACGAAGAATTGAAGGGGACCGATCTCATTGAGCATTGGAAAGAATGCATGAAGTTTTAGGAAAGAGAAAGTTACGATAAGAAAGATTTATTTCTTTACAACAAAAGATATTGTGCAACAGTTGATTTTAGAACTATGATAGTTCATTCAGACAGCTTCGTTTATCTGGTAGCACTCAGCTCTGCTATGTCATTTTAAATGGTTAATTTAAAGAGGATCAACTACTAGTATCTGTCTTTTATTATTTTCAACCATGATGATAATAAAAGTTTTAATTTCATCACACGTGGCCGAAAATGTTGCATGCACTTTATCTCTTAAATGCATTTTACTGTAACAACTTTGATTGTTATGCCACACTTAACGTATCGATTTTTTCACCTGTGGGAGAACTAAGGAATGTATTATTTATTTTTATAATTTTGAACCCCAAAAAAGATTTGTATTCAAATCTTTTTTGGGGTTCAAAACAGAAGTAGTTGTCATAGAAGGTTGAAACAAAGACCAGGAATTACACTATTTCAACATAATCACTAATCAGACAAAATGGCAATTTTTTTTCGTCCTTTCTGCAGCACGGTTTTGTAGAAGTCCTCTGACTGTCCTTCAAACCACGACCCAGCAGAAATCAACTCATCATCAGCAGCAAAGTATTTTCCAGGAAAGATTTCAGGGCAGGAAAGAGGAAGAAATACGAAGATGCAAGGTCGGGAGAAGGAGTAGGATGTGGAAATATTTGAAACCCACATTCGTGAGCACACTTCACTGTAGCATGCAAGGAATGCGCAGGGGCATTATCGTCCAGCAGGCGCACATCTTTTCAGAGCTTTCTGCGTCTTTTTTATTTTGTAGCAGCACGTAGCTTTTTTGGGGGGTGGAGGATGATTCTGCATGCTTCCATTGTTTAGTTTCGGACTCATAGTGATCGATCCAAGTTTTATCCATGGTGACCAGCCGTGAAAAAAAATGTCCCTGCATTTCCTGGCACATCGACAACGTTTCATGTGCACATAGAAGTCAGATGAATTAATGAGTCTTGTGGCAGAGAAGGAGAATGTATGAGATGCATATAAAGTATCATGTGACACAGAAGCCTATGGCAGGAATAAACTAGTCTGTAATCAAGTCATAAAGGAGGTTAGGCAGGCGAAAGCAGATTACGAGTATTCTTTGGCAAAGGATTCAAAGGAAGACACAAAGAGTTCTTTACTTATATAAAGAACTCTTTGCTGTTTAGAGGGAAAGGGATGAACCAGATTGGACCAGTTAACATAGATGGATTGACTATTGATGATCATGCTCAGGTAGCTGACAAACTGAATGAGTATTTTGCATCTACTTTTACACATGAGGAGTTATTCAATGAGGGGAGTGCCAGAAGTTTATCAAACTCTAATAGGTAGGCTAGGTGATTTTGTGATAACTGAGAGTAAAGTGGAATTGTTGAAGTTAAACATAAGGAAGGCACCTGGGGTGGACGGGATCTATCCAGTTATATTAAAGAAAGCAGCAAAAGAAGTAAGCAAACCCTTAGCCATAATTATAAGAGCTTCCTTGGACTCAGGTAGGGTCCCCATGGACTGGAGGTGTGCAAATGTATCCCCAATTCACAAATTCTGGAGAATATAATGTAATCGCTGGTTAAAGAACCGTTGCAGGATCATCTAGACAAGACTGCAGTAATAGTTAAGACACAGCAGGGGTTTGTTAAATGGAGGACTTGTCTGACCAATTTGATTGGATACTATGATGTGATCACAAAGGAACTGAATGCCAAAAATAATTTTAATATCATATACTTGGATTTCAGGATAGCTTTTGATACTGTTGCATATGGAAGACTGCTGTATAAATTGGAGAGATATGGCATTAAGGGTAAGTCTCTACAATGGATAAAGGGATGGTTGAGTAGGAGACGACAGCCAGTGGTAATCAATGGACACTGTTCTTCGTGGACAAATGTTATTAGTGGAGTTCCCCCGGGTTTGGTGTTGGGCCCATTGTTGTTTTTGGTATTTATCAATGATATTGATGAAGGTATATCAGATTTAAAGTCCAAGTTACAGATGATACAAAGGTTGGCAGAGTTGTTAACGACAGTAAAGACAACATGCTACTCCAATTGGATCTAGATATGTTGGGCAAATGGGCTGAGAAGTGGCAACTGAAGTTTAACATTAACAAATGCAAAGTACTGCATATGGGTAGAAGTAGTCGAAGAGAAACGTGCCAACTGTATGGTACTACACTCAGGGAACTGGAAAGTGAAAAACACCTGGGAGTAAATGTGCAGTCAATTGTGCAGTTCGCTGAATAGTGCAGACGGGCTGCAAGGGAAGATCATGGAATCTTGTCAATGATATATAGGAATTTTGATAGCAGGGACAGGGAGGTGATTATTCCGTTAATACAAAGAAATGGTCAGGCCACACCTAGAGTACTGTGTACAGGTCTGGAGGCCTCATTTTAGGAAGGCTGTACAGTTGCTAGAACGAGTACAAAGAAGGGCAACAAGATTGCTGAGGGGAACAAAGGGGTGCTCTTACCAAGAAAGGCTTAAGTTATGCAAATTGTGGTGCCTTGAATGGCTTGAGAAAGTTGAATGCTGATGGGATTATTCCTCTTGCTCAGAATAAGAACCTGAGCGGGCACAGTTTCAAATTGAGGAAAGACAGATGTAGAATAGATGTGCGGAAATTTGCCTTTAGCTAGCGGGTAGTTGATTGGTGGAACAGACCTCCATCTTTTGTTGTGGAAGTTGATAGCCTGAATAAATTTAAGGCTGAGCTGGACAAGCATTTGAAACAAATGGAGGGGTGAAATGGGAGGGATTTTTTCCTTTGGCTGATGCTGCATAAGCTTGCTTTCTTGCATCATATGCCTCTACTAATGCTAATGCTAAACATTTTATTAGGTATTCATTATTTATTTATTATTATTATTTTTATACTTTGCTATTTTAAATTCCAACGGTGATAGCTCAGTAGCTGTTTAGACACTACTTTTTAAACATTAAATAATGTTCAGAATGTATAAATTGCATTTTGGTTCAATGGCGCCATCTGTGAGCAAAATTCCCTACTTCTAAAATATTTTAAATTATTTAAATATTATTTATGAAATATTAAATACTGAATTTAATATTTTAAATATAAATTATTTTTACCAGAAATCATTTATAAATTTGAACTAATCAAGATAATAAATAATTTTGCATTAGAATAATGATGTAGTGTTTCAATTAATTTATATATATCAAACACACTACACTTCTAATACTAATATAAATATAAAACTACTATTATACGTATTTATTCATTAGCTCTAAAAACGCGTATTAATTTTAATAAGTAATTTAGTGTAAATATTTATATTTAACCAAGCTACAAGATGCGCTGCAAACAGCATTGCAACACTCACTAATGGAAGTTAACTATGGACACTGAATATATTAAGAAAATTTCAATAATTTAACAGAAATTTATTTTTAACTCTGCAATACAACCAAACTATTGTCATTATACTATTAAAAATAACAATTGTCGTTAATAAATATATTTTTGTTCCGGCAATAGGATGGAAAATTCCTGAACTCTTTGAAAAAGAATATAAGAATTCGTATTATGTCTTGTTACTAACAAAAAAGAAAAAAATAATAATAATAAATAAAGAATAAAAAAGATTACATACTTCAATATGCATTATATGAGGTACAACCAATATTGTATACTTCAAAACTGAATTTTGTAATAGGATAAATGTCTTCCAGTGTTCTTTCTTTAATGAAATAAAATACCAAATAATATCCCGTTTTAGAATCAGAGTTGTAACATTCTGCCTTTTGATATCATCGAGGTACGTGTGTGGAAGTCACTATCACCACATGTTAGATAGATGTTTACTTAACATCCAACATCTATTGGTCTGTACAGGAATGGATACACTTGACGATTGGCAACAGCTATAATGGCGTAGATAATATATTCCCAGAATATTCCCGCTGAGATGGCACGAGGAAGAATGAGTACTTATAAGACAGCGTAGTGGGGATCCATTCATTGAACAGCAGACAGTGGACGTCGTGTTTCTTGGTTGGTGGTGAGTTTCCTTGTCTACTTTACTTGCAACATAAGGTTTAAGAGTGACACGATTTATGCGGTGGATTTTAAAATCTAAAAATATTTTTCGAAAATTAATTCCCTTTACTGTCGCGTTAAATTGTACCATCAGTAGCAAAGTACATTTATATCTATGTAGATAAATACATTAAAATGTATAAAACAGAAGAAATAATGGATATTCTACCCCTGGTCGTGAAGGGAAAGTTGCAATACCTTGTAACCTGTTGCAATAAAGATTATCTCTCACTCTCTCTCTCTACATTTCGCAGGCTTTTTTGGAATATTAAATATTTAGTTTAGCTAATATTAGTGATGGCCTGATCTTTCTGAAACAAATGTTCTCGTTTTTGTTTAGTAATGTCGTTAAACCCGACGTTACTAAACAAAAGTAATTGCAGCTTAAGTTAATTTGTTTCGTTATGAAAATGTTTTAACTGATAAATTCAGGCTGTATGTGAAGGAAGCTATCTGCCAGTTTCTTGACTGATTTATTCCCAAATCAGTCAAGAAACTTTTAAATCAGTCAGTGCCCTTAAATTATAGGTAGAAACCCATACATTGTCTTGGCAACCTCTTGGAACTGATGATAAATACTTCGTCGATTGTAGCCAAGGTTATTTCAAGTCTGGGATCTCAAGGCTCCCCATTAGGGCTCAGCTGATCGTGCGTCAAATCACAGCCCTGTTCTTTTTACATAATGTAAAGCCAGAGTCACAGAAATTTCACTAATTTTCGAAATGCTTACTCTATAAATATTTTGAAATTTTCTTCTAAATAAAAATTAGATTGCTGGGCTCAGATTGCTCACTGACGTTTATATTTGAAGTGTGTGCACTATTTGAATTGTAGTGTACTTTAATCAAATTTTCATGGAACCCGGATGTTTTGTGGCCTTGGTCTTTTGTAAACGCTAATGCTGTTCGTGAAGTTTTTCGTAATAGGAGGTGGGCGTTACGAAACAAGGAAGACACGAAGTCTGGAAGTCTGTTCCAATATCTGAATCATGATTTGCTGAAAAAGTGTTCGGGTTTCAGCACGCCATGAAGTAGAGCGATTGTTTTCGAATTGGAGGATACAATAATAATATTTCACTGTCTTTGATGGGTAGGAATTTAAAAATATATATTTTCTTTATTTATTTTTAGATTATAAAATATTACGCATTTCATTTTCCATTTAACTTGATTTTTCTTTAATAGGAAATACATTTCGGGATGATTTTTGCTCTTTCATCAATATTTTACAATATATTGTGATCATTTTTTTGTAATTTTAGTTTAATTTTCAATTGGGAGAGCCTTTAAAGTCAATTCAAAGTGTGCTTTCATTAATATTTTTATTGTTTAATTCTTTACTTAAACGTAATTAGGGTTTCAACTGAAAAAGTACCCCTAACAAGTCAAAGATATCATGATTGGCAAAGAATTGTCACCAATGAAATACTACCTTGTACTTGCTGTCATATATATGTATGCAGAACTTTCTCTAGCTGATGGATAGTGGCGTAGCCAGGGTAGAGACAGCAGGTACGTGCATAGTAGCCCCTGACACCGGCATCTGGTATCTTAGGGCTTTTTATCATTAGGCAATTGACACCCTTTTTTTTTTTGTGAATGTACCTGCTGATAAAAAATCCTGGCTGCACCACTGCTGATGGACTATTTTCTGTGTGTTTAGATGTACGGAGTTGTTGTTATTGGGTTTTAGGAGCATCGGCGACTAAGGCCCTGTAAACTACGTGTGTTCTAAGGTATATTTTCCATTTGCTGGACGAAAAACCCAAGTTTCCGGGAGGAAAAACCATGCTACCCTCGCCCGAGACCCAGTCACGTTGTGAAAAAGATCCATAAAAATTCCTCACGTCATCGACGGAATTCGACCTCGTTCTTTCCCACCAGGTGTGGGGAGGACGGCGAAAGCGATGTAGAGAGTGTGACAACCTTAAATTAAAACTCAGAGAACACGGATTGATGCCCTAAAGAAAAATGGAACCAGTGGCTCGATAGAGGCCCAAGTATCTGAATCTATACTGAGCGACACTTTCACCGAACTCCGGCCCCAGGACTCGATTCAGTACATAATGTTCTGCTTCCAAAGAAATTCAGTTTTAAAAGAAATCGGAAATACATTCTCTAATAAAAAAGACACATGGAACGGAAGTGTCAAAAAATATAAGGTCGTGCTGGAAAAATGAAAAGAGAAGGAATAAAATGTTCTTGTGTCTACATTCTGACAAGACATGTTAGGAGGGAATATTTGGTAAAAGCCTTGTGGGTTGACTTTAGACTTTGGGGATCTGTAAGGCTTTATGGGGAAAAATTTTTCTTAGCTTGGCTGTTAATTAGGCAAGAGCAAAAAACTTTGGACAGTATGTGATTATCGCAAGATATTCATATAAGTATTATTTGTGTATACGTAATAAAACCGATTGGATCAGGAAGGCAAAAGTTGATAAGTGAAACCACTAGAGAGAGTCACAGATATTTCACTTAAAATTGGAAACAAACAGTTCTTTTCATAGATGAGTACAAAAATGAAGAGAGACGCAGATAGGACTGTTTTTTTTTTTTTTTTTTTTTCTTTCATTCAAAACGGCTACCCATGAGCCCTCGTGGGATAGCACAGTTGGTATAATCGCCGTCCTTCCCACACTGGATCACAAAACACTAAGTTGGAGGTTGGAGTCCTGTCAATGACGCCAGGAATTTTTATGGCTTTTTTTTTTTTTTTTTCACAACGTGGCTCAATTAATCGATCTCAAATGTGGGTAGCATGATTTTTTTGCTTCACGAAACTCTGGTTTTTTGTTCGGCAAAGAGCAAATCGATCAAAGAACACATGCAACATGGCCTAAGTTACTGAAGCTGCTAAAATCATACACCAAACAACTAGCTACCCATGAAAGAATATTACCGTATATAAACTAGAGCAAGTTGGGACTAATGGCCCTTCGAAGATCCATCGTTGGATCAAGGGCTGGCTAAAACATAGGAGACAGAATATTCATAAGTAGACATACCTCAATGTAGCAAGTGGAGTCCTGCAATGATTAATGTTGGGGCCGTTGCTTTTTCTTTTCATCTTAAATGACATTAACGAGGGAGTGCAGCAAGTTGTCAAAGTTTGCTGATGACTTAAAGCTAGGAAAGGTGATTGACAAGGTTAAAAAATAATAATAAAAGGACGATCTCACAATCTCTAACAAGAAAATCCAAACTAACACCCCAATTATGGTAGAGGGTGCACCAGTTTTGAAGGTAGCCAATCTGGAGCTAATGTCGGATGAGGGTTTAACTTTTGTATCCCACTTCACTCACATGAAAGCAAAAACGCATTGCACTCTGTGGGCCACCATGCAGGAGCTAGTAGGAATCAAAAAGCCATCGCTCACAAAATACACCATGAAATGCGTCATCCCCATACCCCTATACGCTTCATAGATTTGGTCCTCTGCTCCTAATTGTCACCTTAAAACCGTTTTCGGACTTGAATATTGGTTTCTCAGATGGCTCAATAGAGGCACGCCGTCGTGGGTAGCCTAGTGGGTAGGATCATCGTCTTCCCCACATCGGGTGGAAACGACCTGAGTACGTCCCGAGGCTCGTACTCGTAATACGTTAAATTTTCTCTTATCAGCTGGTATTTTTACGTTAGCTACTGATGTATTATCCTGGCTACCTGGTCGTGTCTGTGAGTGTAATCCGCCTGCGTGAAGAAGGGTGGCATCGTCGACATGTGCCATCTCTCACTTCTGGGTCGTCTCCGAGGTTCTTCTTGTAGTCCCAGTCGTCGACTACTTAGTCCTGGATGGTGTGCATAAGACATTCGATCTCGTGGAAGAGCCCTCGTTCGTAAGCCAAACGTTGGAACCTTAACTTATCTATGTAATCTTATTATTATTAATAATATTATTGCTCTTAAATTATTTCTCAATGATTGGATGGAACCCCAAAATGAAAAGAGAAGGAATAAAATGTTCTTGTGTCTACATTCTTGTGTCTGCTAGGCTGTTATGTAGTCTTTGGCACCATATCGATGGTTGGCACGATGATCGGGATGGTCGTTACTTGTTGCATATGCCACATCTCTTTGATCTTCTGTCTTAAGTTCGTGTACCTCCTAATCTTTTCCCCATGGGTTTTCTGCAGGTTACTAGTGTTGGGTACCGCTATGTCAATCAGATAGGTAGCCATTTCCTTCTTGTCCACAATGCTTATGTCCGGTCTGTTGTGCGGGATTGTCTTATCCATTATTATGGCGCCGTCCCAATACAGCTTGTGGGTTGGAGTCTCTAGTATAGCCTGGGATTCGTACTTGTGGTATGGTATGGTACACTTTCTTTGATCAACTGATATTTCCTTGCTAGCTTCTGATGTATTATCGTGGCTACCTGGTCTTGTCTATGAGTGTACTCAGTCTGGGTGATTAGCTTTCATCTCGCGGCGATGTTTTGAATCGTTCCTGAGGGCAGGTGACATCGTCGACATGTGTCATATAACACACCGGGCTTCTTGGCGAAGTATTTTCTATAGTTTCTGCTGTTGATTACCTTGGCTTGAATTGCAAGCTTGAATCCTTCATTTTCGGGGGAAGAGCGTTCCGCTCGTGCATCGGAAGCCATGTTACCTATGTGATCTTGGTGGAGGTCATTGTAGTGTTTTCCATGGAGTGCCTTATTTGTCCATCTTTCTAGCTTAGTTTGTGCCTTCTAGGTGGGAGTGGACTCCTCGCTTAGGTTGAGTGGGGTATGCCACTTGTCTGTCTTTCTTGTGACCTGGTAGAATGCTGTTGCGTTTTTCTGGAAGTAATCCATCAGGTTAACTATCGCTGTTTTCTGTTGCTCGATGAGGTCTATCAGGACCCTTTCTCCCTCTTTCTTAGCTATTGTCAGTCTCTCCACAGCTGACTCTGGGTGGTGTTGGCGGCTCTTGCTCATCATTGTCCTTGTCTTTTTCATGATATCCTTCGACTAGATGTTAGTCCAATCTATGATCCAGAAAGAGTATGTTGTTTATGACTTTAACACTGTTCCCTCCTTTCTGCTTTGCTTTCAGTAGGCTTCTGGGTCTCTGATGGTATTTTTCGTCCAGGTAGCTCTTGATTTTCTCGTGCTCTAAATGCTGAGCCTGCATGATCCCCAGGTATTTCTGAATATCTCCCCCTGTCATGGCTTCGATCTCTTTATCCTACTGCAGCCGGTTTTCGGCCGATTATTTTCACCTGATACAATCCGTGGGTCTTGATTTGTCTAGATTAAATTCTATCCTGATATCATTGCTGACTTCTTCTGCCGGGTAGAAGATGATGTCATCCATGTACATCAGGTCGGAGAAGCTGTACAAGTTTTTCGTTCCTTCTTTGAGGTTATATCGATACCATATTATATCCATATGTTGAGCATGGTGAATATACAGAACCACAGTCGGCTCAGAGGATCTCCCTGAAAGATTCCTCTGCTGGTGGGGATCGATCTGGTTGTGATGTTCTCGACATTGATGGTGGGACTTCATTTCGCCATCATTGCTTTCAGGACGTTTGTGATTGGCGGATTGAGTTTGTAGATCTTCAGCGTTTCTATCAGCCAGTTATTAGGAATAGAGTCGAAAGCCTTGCGGTAATCGATGTAAGCCGCATACCAGTTCCGGCGTTTATAGTAGGCTTTCTCTATGACCACAGCATCTATGACAAATTACTCCTTGCATTCTTTGCTCATCCTTGCATCCTTACCGCACAGCGGTAAGGATGCAAGGACCTTATCCCAAACCAGGTGATTTCTGCTTCTCCCTTCCCATCTCTTCTTTCCGCTAGAGGATACCTTCTTTCCTCATCCTCCTTTTTTTGCCTACTTCGACCCCGCCACTTGTACTAAAAAACTATTATTTTTAGGCCAGCCGAATAATGAAATTCATCTGCCGTGCTGTGTATCTTATGTCTGTTAATTGCGTGTGTTCTACGGTCGATTTTTCTGTTTTGCTGGACGAAAAACCCTAGTTTGTGGGGAAAAACCTTGCTATCTACGCCTGAGACCGTCTAACTCAGGCACGGAGTGAAAAAAGCCCTTTTAGAGTTCCTCGCGTCATCGACGGGATTCGAACCCAGGCCTTTTCCACTCGGTGTGGGGAGGACGGTGACGATACCACTGTGCTACCGTCCTGTTCTCCGTTCAGAAAGCTCAGGCGACCCCGGCAGAGACCAGCCAGAGTATGATGGGCAGCCTGGCACATCTCCCCACTAGGGTCCCTGCGCCTAAAAAGCCAGAGACACACAACAGGACAAATCACGATACTGCATAAACAAACCAGACACTACATGTTTTTTTCTGGCTTTTGCAGTAGCTCTGCAATTCAACAGAGAGCACGTATGGCGCAGATGTGGGAAACCACCAGTGGCCCCTGACCCGAAATACTATGTTCGGACGTTATACTCTAGCTCTCCAGTGGTCTGATATCTTCTTGGTTATGCAGTTGCTCAGGATCTTGTACATTGTTGGGAGACAGGTGATTGGCCTGAACTTCGCTGGTTTACTTGTACTTTGGTCTTTACCCTGAGATATGTGATTTTTTCAGTGAGAAACTCTGGGATTGTCTCTGGGTACCTTATCATTCGCTGAACTGCTGTGCTAAGTGCTTACGTGTGCAAGTGAGCTTCTTGAATCAGCAGTTGTGGACGTTATATATTCCTGGGGCTCGCCAGGTGTGGGAGTTCCTGATCGACTGTTGTACTTCCTACCGATTCTCCCACTCCCTCATCTCTTGTATGTCCTTGGTTTCCTTTGATTCTAATTCTATCCAGGGGGATCGGTTCTCATGCCTTACTTCACTGCTTCACATGTTGCTGCAGAATTCCTCAATCATTACAGCTCGGGTGGTCCGTTTCCATCTTTCCTGTCTTCTCCGAGATTCCTGTAAAAGGTTCTTTGGTTTTCATCGAAGATTCGGTTGTTTCATTTCTTCTGGGAGCTCTGTTTGTAACGGTGCAGTCTCTTGCTGAGTGCAAGGGATTCTGCTTTAGTGTGTTCAAGTATTCTCCTATTCTCTGATTTTTGGTATTATGTTTGCGGTAAACGCTGTCTTTTCCAATCAACTTCTTACTCTTATTACCCTGTTGGTACTGGGTCATTTGGTCTATCTTGACTCTTAATTCTGTCTTCTGCTGAAGTCTTTTTCTCATCTGGCGGTTCCTTCTGCTTTCAGTTTCTCTGCTCTCGTTTCTCTTTAATTAATCCTAGTCGCTTCTATGGCAGCATAGTAAACAGCTGTGTGTGTATGGCCTCCAGCGTTGCACCATTGTTTTCGAGGTACTGCGGTATTTTCCTATTTAGATGGTCTGTTACTCTCCACAGGATTCTGTTAGGTCTCTGCTTCGGTATCACGTGGGTATTTGTGCGGTAAATTGCTTCAAATTCTGTTAGGGCCTTTTTCCACTCGTCTTTTATTCTGGATATCGTGACCTCGTCTCTTTCCACTTCAGCTGCTCTGGGTTGTTAATTTTTTCTGGGAGCTCTCTTTGTATTGGTGTAATGTCTTGTTGAGTGCGAAGGATTCTGCTTCAGTGTGTCCAGTATTCTCATATTCTCTGATTTTTGAAATCGTATTTCTTGCTGTTCTTCCTCTGGTTCCGTGTGATCGATATTCGTTGTTCTTTGTAGTTAATCGCTCCCGTCTTCCTTTGGTTCCTTGTTATCTATATTTGTCGTTCTTTTCTAGTTGATGTGGCTGGATGGTCTTTCCCTTCTCTTGTGGTAGCCATATGGAGGACACCGCCATTTGCTCCACTGTCTTCCTCGAGTGATCGTCTCCGACTTTTCGAATCGACCCCTCTGCCTCATTAATGAACGCGTGTGACTTTATCCTGCACCACACTCGATGCAATATGATTATTATTTCTCTGCGACATGTATGAAGGTGGGCCCAAATTATGATATTAGGGTCACCCGTAAATGATTACATCTACCCATATATTTATTTTGTCTGTAAATTATGTGTGTGTTCTCTGGTTGTTTTGCTGGACAAACCCCCCCCCCGTTTCTGGGAGAAAAACCTTGTTATCTACGCCTGAGACTGACTAACTCAGCCACAGAGTGAAAAAAGCCCATTAATAAAGTTCCTCACGTCATTGACGGGATTCGAACCTTTGCCTTTTCCACACGGTGTGGGGAGGATGGCGATGATACCACTGTCGTACCGGCGCAGACTAACGGAGGTGTACCCGTTTAGCTTCACCGTACGTGGCGCCACTATCTGCCTTAGCTGACACTCCGACCTCGGGAGAGGTCAGTCCGCTGGAGCAACTTTTGCTATGTTTATTTTATTATTTTTATTGTTCTAATTTATTACTATTATTATTAATACCAGTTTCCCAGTGTAATGGGGCCGCATTCGCTTTTGCCAAGGTGGGCCTCGAACCTGGGTCCATCAGGCTGGTAGTCCAGTGTTGTAACCAGCGAGCCAATGCGCTCTTCCTTCTTTTTCTTTCTTCTTCTTTCTCCTTTTCTTCTTTCTTCTTTTTATTTCTGCTTTTTCTTCTTTCTTCTTTTTCTCCTTCTTTCTTCTTTCTCCTTCTTTCTTCTTCTTCCTTCTCCTTCTTTCTTCTTCCTTTCTCTTTTTCTTTCTTTCTTCTTCTTATTATTATGATTATAAACAGATTTTTTGATGATTAAATTGATTGTGTTATTATTATTATTATAAGACTACATAGATTATTGTTATGATTGAAGAACTGTTCATGAACAGTTCGTTTCTGTAACCGTGGATGGACAGCGATGTTGGGCGATTTGTTTGAAAATGTTGTCATCCTTGACTCGAGGCCGAGGGTTGTTGGGCCAGATGACTTTTCAATAAGATGGATCGCTCTGCATGCTCACCAGAGAGTTCTGCACTAGTACATTTGTTTATGACCACCCTGCATTTTGAAATTAATTAGGGCTCCAAAAATGCTAGTCCTCAACAGAGTTTGCTGTTTTCTGGAAGAAATTCTGAATTTCAGAAGAAAAAAAAATTGCGCACAACATAAACGCTGCTGAGTAGTGTACACGATTTTGCTTACAACTATTTACTATTTTTTTCCCCTTTACCACTTTCTTCGAAATTTTATATTTTTAGTGACATCAATCAAATTACTATAAATTATAAATACGTAACTAATTTATATTAAAAGTATTTTGATGGTTTTTGGTCACGAGCGAAACTTTAAAGATGTAGAAGTCGTTATAAAAGAAAATTTTTGCATGTTCATAATCCAACAGCTTTATCTTAATAGACTTTTTTTGGTAAAATTATAAATAAAATTAATATCTCTGAAATTCTTTTTTTTTTTTCAGCAAAATTTTAGCTTCGTAGACTGGAACATGGATGTCGAAAATAACACTCCTCGAATGTATCGAGCCACAGAAGGGCTTTCTTTCCCCATATTCTTCTCTCCCGACTGTTGCCGTGAAGCCCTATTCTACAAACCAAGAGACGATGACGTTATGCTGGTGACTTACCCAAAATGCGGTACCACGTGGATGCACAATATTCTTCTACTTTTGTTCCGCAGAGGCAAACCGCTCGAGTCTCCCCTAGACTTCTTCACGGCCACACCATTTATCGAACTGACAGGTGCGAAGGCAGTGGAGCGCATGCCACGTCCAGGGGCCATCAAGACGCATATCCCAATCGGCAGGCTGTGCTGGAATCCCGAGGCCAAATACGTGTACGTGGCCAGAAACCCAAAGGACTCTTGCGTGTCCTATTTCAACCACATACGATCATTTCCTGGATATCAATTCTCCAACGGCACTTTTGACGACTGCTTTGAGTTCTTCATGAGCGGGCAGTTTGGCTACGGCAGTTATTTTGATCACGTGCTTGAGGGATACCATTATCGTAACAAAAGCAACGTGTTCTTCACCACCTACGAAGATATGAAGAAAGACATCCAGAAGGTACTGTTTGACCTCGCGGCATTCATTGGGAAAGAATATGTCGAGATTCTTGAGAAAGATCCGGTAGTGCTTCGTAATGTACTTCACAACAGCAGCATGGCGGTTATGAAAGACGTAATCAATGACTCGATGAAGTTGCTGATTCCCACGCCACAGTCAATGTCCATACCGGATCTTCCAGAAGGCCTCAAATACGTCCACGAATACATGATAAATCTGAATTTACCAGAGACATCTTCAAGCCTTAAGTTAGCCAGGAAAGGGGAAGTCGGGAATTGGAAATCTTGGATGTCAGAAGAACAATCCCGAAGGATTGACACGAAATTTAAGGAAGTGTTCAGTGGGACAGAACTGATGGATAGTTGGAAAGAGTACATGAAGCTTTAGGTGGAAGAACATTCTCTAAATTTTCGTAGAAGCACCCTTCTGTCACGACATTGCAGTTGCTTTAAATCACATGACCACGCGGTAGTTGGACTCACTGTTGGAAGGAAGTATTTTTCTCAGGTTGTGTTTAAAAATACCATTTCATTTCTTATGGTTTTTAGTGGAAAAGTATGACCAACTCTCCACATATGTATATCTTGCAAAAAAAGAAATAAAACTCTAAGAAAATATCTAATTTGGCACCGTTTATTAATAATATATATTTTTAAAATACATTTCATATATATTTGTACCGGAAGTACGTAATTAAGACGATAGAAAGAAAAACAGGTTGAATCGTGCTTATAGGGAGTATTTGCATGTTTCGGAGGATGCTGAAGGGGAGAAAAAGTTCCAAACTGACCACCAGGTGATCGGATATTCCCCAAAGTGATAAAAAACTGATGACGAAACAAACCGTGGATTTCGAACCAATCTAGACAACTACAAATTACATCTACTCTACAACTACAGCCATGTGTCCCCTGGTTGCGAAGTTTTGAACTTTTAATCTTCAGCCACACTTTAAAATATGTACCCATTTTTGAAAGTTCATCGTAAACATGATTCTTATCTAAAATAAGAGCGGTTACTTTGTTATCTGCCAGGGGTGTTCTGAAACTATAAGCGGATATCAAATCAAGATTAGATTTCAGCGTGTAAGCCATAACTTACATCAATGATTCGGCAGAAACCTTTATTTTCATAGCAAGGTTTGTGCTAAATGTGATGCGGATATCCTCTTAAGAAATAGGACATTCTGTCAAGTGATGACGGTGTTCAACAATTAAAGAGTGAAAAAGAAAAGGTGACACAGCGTTAAAATGAGTGCGATCTGTCATCCTACGGTGAAATAGCGTTCAGATCCTGAAATAAGGCTTCAGCTTCCTTATAGTGATGCAATTCTGACAAGTGTTTAATAAATAAACAAAATGCAACCATATAATATTCAAGCCATAATCTGAATGCGAACTTCACTCAAAAATATCTTTGGTTATCCTTATAAAATTAAGTATAAGATGTTGTTCGTACAAAGATTATCAGTTGCCGATGTTAAAGATGGGTGTTACTTTTACCACTGGATGTGGGTTTGATAAACATATTAGAAATATATTACTCCCGGCTAAAAAACAAATTACATTCATCAAACGGCAGACACTTAGATTCAAAGATCCTCAGTTCTCTGTGCTCCTATTCAAAACAACTGTACTTCCTATACTGGAGTTTGTTGCTCCTATATGGACCCGCCCTATAAATATTTGATACAGCAAATTGAATCACTACAAATGAAATTCATCCGCTATCTTTCCAGACATAAGGCCATGTTTTACCACCGAATTTTCTACACGAATCTCTGCTGTTACTTCAAGTTTCAATCTCTTTGGAAATTCGGCGAACTGTTCTCGATCTAAAACGGTTGTACCAATATCTTCACTGGTTCAATCTACCTGCTTGATCTTCTATGCCACATTGATCTTCACGTTCCAGCGACAGAAGAGTACATTCCACATCAGTAACTCTAGGTTAGAGATATCCAGGAACTCGTTCTTTAAAAGAACTATGGCTCTTATGAACAAGTATAATCTGGATATGGCTGTGGACAGGAAACAGTTTCACTGAACCATCCGAAGCTGGTTGTCAATTGGGTTCAAGGAGAAAGTTGTGGTTAAATAGTATGTACTCTTTTATTTGTTTACATGTTAATGCACAATCTTTGCATCTTCGTGTATTTTCTGTTCTGTTATACACTTTAACTGGGCGTATGCCTATTGTGTATTTTATTTGTTAATAATAAATAAATAAATAAAGCGAATTGTTTCGGGATGGCCAGAAAAAAACATAATTTAATTATTATTCACAAGTTTTACACAAAAATTCTTCCCTAAAGACTCCACCGAATCACCTCGTCCGAATTTTGGAAGTCCAACGCTAGTTACCTCGTCGACTTGTCCAGCTAGCGGTGCCCGACTGGGGTGGGTCAGCCTGTTCCATCACCTCGACTGCCGACACGACCAGCGTCCACGCTTCAGTTTAGATCTCGTGCAGAAAACGTCTCTGACTGAATTAATATCGAGTGACAACTCCGCCGCCAGCGCCAGCACCAGCCCCTGCACCACCACCACCTCCTGCGCCTCCCTTTTCGCCAAAATGAATGCCTTTGTCCAGCTGCACGCCGAAGAAGACGCGATTCTTGAGGTCAACTCGGGGTTTGGGCAGGAGAGGAAACAAAAGACTTTTAAAGAGACCCAGGGGACCGATTGGAACACCTCCGCTCTTAACGCTGACCCCACCTTGAGGCGCAGCTAGCCCGATGCCTAACCCTATTCTGTCTGCATCCTGCTGAGGCGGATATCCGGAATTTGCTTGTTGCGGGGCGTAGTTTGAACCGCTGGCTGAATGGTCGTACGCTCCATACGGATGGGGTGCATAACCTTGTGGGGAATACGGTGACTGATCAGCAGGAGGAGGAGGAGGTGGTGGAGGAGGATAATACTGCGGTGGATTATTACTAGGAGCGTGAATTGGATTTACGTGACCGCCGTGGTATCCTTGATAAGGATATTGCTGTTGAGGAGGGAATGAAGGACTGCCGGAGTCATAGTCAGAGCTCGAGCTTTCTTCGTCCTCAACGTCCCTGAGGTCGTCTACGCGGGGTTTCTTCTTTCTAGAAACCTTCTTCCTTCGAGTAGTTTTCCTCCGCTGTTTCGGCTCTTCGGGTTCGTCGTGCAAATCTTCTTTATTCGCTGCTGCAGCACCACCTTCTGGCAAAGGCGCAAAGACCACGAACTGAGGGGTGCCCTTCTTGGCAGTGTTAGAGGCCGTCAGTATCTTTGACAGAATGTCCGAAGAGTCGGGTGTCGGAGGCAGGGTTGACGACGTTGCTTCTGGTTGTTTCCCTCCCTGAGGAACGTAGTGTACGATGTACAGGGGGTCATTCTTCGCATCGCCAGGCATTGACGGAAGAGGTGGGAGGTGGGAGACTTCCTGGTGTGGCAGTCCCATATTTTCCGTCTCTTCCAATCGCGAATTTGTGTCGTCAGCTAGCACCTGACCAGCGACTTCTTTTGGAACTCCTCCTCCAATTGGAACCTTTCCGCTGGCGCCGAAGCCCAAGTCACTTCTGTCTTCGATGACGGGCATGAAGTCGTGATAGTGTCCTCCGTTCTGTAGGAAGAAAGAAAAAGCTCTCTTAAAGATATTATAAAATATTCCACAAATGCACAGCAGTTAAGAAATTACTATAAAGTAAAGCTCCATGAAAACAACCTAGGGACTGTGTAGATTAGTTAAAAATCGAACTCCAATCAGTATGTGTGTTCTGAAGGTTGGTTCGCCTTCATTCCAAAATGAAAGCTCCGATTTCTCTCTTAAGCTATTTTTTTTATTTAACAAATTTTAACAAATGGAATATAGAAAAATAACAAATGAAACTAAAATCGTCATTTTTTATGAGATGTTTGAAATAGAAAATTAAATAAACTTATAATATTCAGTTAATATACAGTGAAATAATGAACTGTTTTTCTTGAATTCAGTTTTAAATTCACGATCGACGTCTACACTCTACGAACTTTATATCGAACTTTGGCCCGCTGATAAATGTTCGGCAGATACGAGTAGTTTTAAAAAGAGAAAAAGGGAAAGGGCACTCAAGAAGGTTTCGCAATAAGGAACGAGACCTTATTTAATTATTTATTTTTTAATGAGTTTAAAAAATAAATCTCTCTCGCTTCTAATCTCTCTCACTCTCTCATGGCATAAGTAAATCACAAATATTTCTTCCTCTGCATCTAAAAAGCTCTGTTTTCTCTTTCGCTCTAGGCATTACTTTTCTTCTAACTGCTAATAGGTGAATATATGCTACTGAATTCTGGCTGCTGAAGGGGGCAAACAATAACCACCATCGCCCACTTCAGTTAAGGACGACGCAGCTTGACGAACAGCTTAATCTACAGCATTTATCAGACATTGCCTAGGAACGATTCATAACCACAATAGGGATGATGACTTCTGCCATGTTTCTGGCAGCTTTGTGAGCTGCCAGAAGCATGGCAGAAGAGCCACGAAATCACTGTGGATCAAAGCCAACAGACTGAAGAAGATGGCCGATAGGTTTATACCAGCCAGGATGACGAAATCAGTCCATAGCTTATCCCAAATTGGAATTGACCTTGAAAGGCTAATAGAAGATCCGAACTATAGGAAACAAACCGCAATGTGGTTCTCTCAGGCTACCGTTGCCTAGCAGTTGCATGCGTTTCCGTAAACAGGTGTGAGTACGCAACTGTGTGTGCTTGTGGGAACAGATGTATATCTGCATAGAGTGTTTTTCACAGACCCAGCAGGTCGAGATGCTGAGGCTTTTGCAATTTCTAATGACCTCGCACAGATTGTTCATGTACTTACAAGAAAACCAGACAATCCTAACGATACAGCCAAGTTGAGCCAACACGCTTGATCTTTTTCTCATAAACAACCTTTCTAAGTACACAATCGAAGTGAGAGGTCCTTTAGGCACCTCAGATCACAACTTGGTGATTGTCTCTTCTCCAATGGAACCTTTATCTCATGGCTATTCCCAACCTCGTGTTGTTTGGCATTACAATAATGCAAAATGGGATGACCTGCGAGACTTCTTTTCTTCTTTTCCTTGGTCTGATTACTGTTTCAAAACTTCTGATGTCAACGTTTGCTCAGATCGTGTCAGTGAAATTATTCTTGCAGGAATGGAATCCTTAATCCCACACTCAACTTTAAAATCTCGTCCTTTATCTAAACCTTGGTTTTCCAATAAATGTGCTAAGGCTCTTCAAGAGAAGAATGTTGCATAACCTAATTGGTTCGTTCTTCAGTTTCATCTGCCTACACAATTCTTCAGTTTCATCTGCCTACACAATTCTTCAGTTTCATCTGCCTACACCAAAGCCCACAACAATTGTAAAGCAGTTATTAATCACTCCAAACTAGATTTTGAACAGGCTAAGAGCAGAAAACTTGCTTCTTGCCCTAATGGTAGCCGAGCATTCTGGTGTCTTGCCAAAGCTATTGGCCGTAACTTTTGCCCATTTCGGCTCCCACCTCTGTCCAAACCAGATGGTTCTGTTGTCACTTCAGCCAAGGATAAAGCTGACCTGCTAGCATCCCATTTTTCTTCCAACTCCTTTATTAATGATCTTGGTAAAACACCTCCCACCATTCCCAACACGCTGCATTCAATGCCTCCTGTGGTCTTCCGTCAAAAGGATATCAGAAGGATTTTGACGAATCTCGATGCTGAGAAAGCTTCAGGTCTTTAATGTAATTACATAATCACGATGAAGTTCTCATTGCCTCGATTTTAGATTTTAGAACTCATTTTGTCCTTGTTATAACCGTCAGCAGTCCCACATTACAACAATTCACCACAGGGATTTGAGCTTCCACAAGGGAACCTCCCATTTTACCTAGAAAAAGTTTCAATCCTTAAGTTCATTTTCAAATTCTGAAAGGATTTCAAATCACGTCGATAGATGGCGACACAGTACACAACAAAAATTATTATTTAATTAATTTATTTTGTTTTCTCTTTCTTTTGTTGTAGTGATGTGGGTACAAGCAAAATTTATTATATTCGCAGTATATTATTTTAAATCATCAAACATACACTAAATAACAACGCCACCAATATAACATATGGTGTTATCTTGACAATGTCGAAATAAAATCACGACTGAATTTAGCAATCACGATTCGCATAACAGTTCCGAAAAGATAGGCTCATATTTAAAATTCTCACTCTACTGTAGATGGAGCCACAATACAGTTGCGCTGCCTTCATAAGTTAAATATACGAAGAATAAGCATATACGCTCAAAGAGAAGTATATCAAGATATACTACATTAGATTATAGAAAAATATGCTTCAAATACTCGAGCTATTAGCAAAAAAAAAATGAAATTTTCGAGGCAGGAGATCTATCAAGACACTGGAGATCACATCCGTGATCTCCAATGAAGAAAAAGTTCGAATTGCCAAATCATCACAAAAATATATGGCCACAGTGTTTTCGGAGAGAGAGAGAGAGAGAGAGAAGCCCAATTTTGGTTGATTGTTTAGAAAACGGTTAGTCTATAAACAAGGAAAGGTATTGCTAAACACTTAATAAGTTTAATTGGAGAAGGCTCTAACAGGACACCAAATCACATTACACCATGATAATGCCAACCACACACTACCTATATAAATCAGATGAAACCTGCAGACCTAGGGTGGAGAGTTTTCCTCATCCTGCATATAGGTCGGACTTGGCTCTGTCTGATTTTTTCTTTCATACTTTTATCACAGTGCATTGGAAAAAACGATGGCAAAATGTATTGAATTGATGATAGAATAATATACACTGTACATACTTCCTAGAGTTTGTTTAATATATTATATAAATTTCAACATTGTCTTTATACTGTTATGGCCAAAGAGGCGTTACTTATGGATCGATCTTTGTAATGACTCTTTAACAGTAAATATATTTTTGAAATTCATCACAGATTTATGATATTTAAATTGGAGCTGGGCGGTTCGAAATAATTCTCTTAAGTTGTAGCACGTGTATTAAAATGGCTCTGACTGCAGAAAATAAAAATTAATGAGACAAAATCTCATCGCAATAAATAGTTCTTCTCTCTGTCTCTAACAAGGATCGGATATTCAGTTTCTGGTGGTATGTTCTTTTATAGTACTGTACCTCCAATGGGAGCCGCTATTGTAAATAATCTAAAAGCGGGCCCTAAGATTTCTGCCCCTTTGTCAAAAGTTGCCAGCGCTGCAGATTAATGACCTTTCCCTCAGGGTGTGAGTTACTTCCCATAATTCACGGTTTATCGCGGGTCTGTGACACAATTAATGGGTCTGGAAAAGATATCGCACGAGGAAAAAGATGCAACTAAACAAGGAAGAATGATCAAACAGTATTCAGGAATTTCAAGCAAATTCATTGGCTTAAAGTTTGATCGTGTTTTTCCTCGATGAATAAAAGCACATCAGATTGTAATTGCATCCCCCGATAACCCACTGACTTCTCAGACCCACCGACTCCTGAAAACTTGTTGTGCTTTAACTATCTGTACAGCGGTGGTGGGAAAGGGGGTCGTAAGGGGCATTGGCACACACAATATGTGCACTGTGAGAAGCTATCAATGACAGAATCCCGCTTATGACGATGTCCAGAGCCGGATTTCAAGATCCAAAATAACAGCGCGTTTTTTATGGTTCATATAATAACAAAAATTCTATGAAACTTTTTTATGTGTCAATGCTTTGCTCATGCTAGGACAACAGGCAGCTCTATAACCAAAACACAACAAAATGCACACTAATATGTAATCTGCGGCCCCCTTGCCTTGATGACTACTGCACATCGTCGTGGCATCGATTGGATAAGATTCTAAATGTATTTCCTGGGAAATCTCCGGCCAACTCCTCTGTGTGAAATACAGCCCCGCGTTTTTTGAGATGTTGAATGTTTAACTGTAGATTCTTTGCTTCTTCGTCTGACAGTCCGAACCATGCAGGTTGAATTTTGATTCATCGGAGAAAACAACACAATTCTGTTGATCCTCGCACCAACTAGCATGCTCTTTTGCCCACTTTAGACTGTGGGCTTTCATTTTTGGCATCAAAAGTAGCTCCTTTTGTCTTGGGCAACGTGCTACTACAAGCACTCCCCGGCTTACGTAATACTCGACGTACGAATATTCGACTTTTTCATTCCGAGTGTACAATGAAGTTTAAATTTTAAAAATTAAATCTCCGAGTTAACAGATGTCATAGCAGAGAGAGAGAGAGAGAGAGAGAAAGAGAGCCGACTTCAGCTGAATGAGTGCAATGTTTTTACGTTTATGGGCATTCGTGAGAGGTAAAGGGATGACACCTGTCATTTAATCCGTGGTACTTGAAGCAAAAGGGGTGGGGAGGGGATTGTTTCTGGTTGGCTGCACACTTCAGTATATTGTGAAGACAGAAAGAACCTTTTAAACAGCCATTTCTCAGAAAATTTCTACCATTTTTCGCTTTCTTTGTTAAGAAAAACAAATGGATTTCTTCTTCTTTTTTATGTGTGTTTCTTGTGCAGCGACGGGTAGCCACGTATGACGGTTTCATCAAAATTTTTCCGATTTTGGAACGTCCGGGAAATGCACGATTTCCCCAATGCCTGCACGTGACGATGTCAGGGATATTACTGACTGCCGTCTCCCTTCACGCTGCAATGTCGCTGCCATCGTCAAATCTATTCAAATCCATCGTGTGATCATTCAAATTAGATCTGTTCAAATCCTCCGGATTTGGATAACCACTTTCTGATTTGCACGGGAAAATATGAATTTATAATCAATAATAATAATAATTATTATTATTCGTTCCAACAGTTCCTTCTTAAAATGAGACCTCGAGACCCGTATGCAATACTCAAGTTGTGGCCTAACCATTACCTGATATAAAGGGACAAGCACCTGCTGTATATCATTGACAGAAATCCATAAGTTGTCTTAGCAGCCTGTCTGCATTGCTAACAGAACTGCAGGTAGGATTGTAAAATTAACCACTGGTTCTTATTCTTCTTCACAACCTTGAGTCGGTACCACCTATGCAGTTCTGGATTACTGCTATCAAAATACAGTTTATTAATGAGTAAAGTTTTCAGCGAAATTTATCCAGGTCTTGTTCGGGTAGTATACACTGATTCCTGTCATAATCACCCTGCCAACAATCACCCTTTGAAGTTGGAGAAGCCAAACTTCTCCAACTTCAACCCAACACACTATTGCAGCTTAAAATCTCTCAGATGGCAATGTTTTGATGATCCAGTTTGTTTAACAGTAGTGCAATATTAGGGTAACTCGTTGGGAAGCAAAGTTTGCTCATCAAGACCATTGCAGCGTTACCCTGCTGTTTAAAAAAAAATACGAAAGGACGAGCTAACCCTCTTAAATTCACATGACTTAAAATCAAATAATATCGCTGAATTATAATTTTGAACTTTTTTAAAATATTTCTTTTTTTTAACTTCCTTGAACTCGAAAAGAAAGCCCTCTTTGATACCGTTCAGTTTCATCCAAATTTCCCTTTTGACTGTGACAAATTCTATCTTTCTTTTGTGTTTTTATTGAAGACAATATTCGAAAAAAATACTTCGAGTTAACTCATTATTCCCTATCGAAATTAGGACGGAAGGGACAAAGCATTATCTGACACTAAAAGACTGCCTATTTAGGAGTCAAAGGGACATAAAATCTCAAAAAGGCTTCTGACAGAGCAGAAAACAGCTTAAGAGACAAGAAAATAAATAAAGAAATGCGCTAGAGATAGCTGTCTAAAATAAAATTGACATTGCTAATGAAATAATTCAAAAAAGATTTTTAAATAAATGTTGGATTAACCTTTTTTGGCAAGTAGTGCAATACTGAAAGTGGAATCACCAAAAGGCTAATCTATTATTTACTTAAACCAGGGGGTGGGAAACCTCCGGCCCGCGGTTGTTTTTACAATATACAGTATTTGTCATTATGTATATATTTTTGAATTAATGGAATTTCTGAGATAAATGTAGAAAATATTATGCGCATTGCCTCAACAAATATCGATCCAGTATCGATTACTGATAAAAATAAACAGTATCAAATCTCTCATTAAATATTATTAAAATAAAATATAACTTTTGTTACTGGATTGCATTTATATTTTGTTATTATAATTGTATATTTGTAATTTTTCTTGAATTTGTACTTCGTTTTTCTTATTAATAAAATTAATTATAATTGTGTGTGTATAAATTTTACAATTAATAATATAAAACTGTCTGTGACAATATTTTCATTATATACCATTTTAACAATCCTAAAAATCGTGGAAAGCTAAAAATAATACAAAAAAAAAAAAAAAAAAATTGGCCCTCACAGACATTTGGCCCGTCATTTATAAAAGTAGCTAACCCCTGATTTGTTCGAAAATAGTGCAATTAAAGGGAAACTCGTGAAAATGTATATATTTGTGGAAATAAAAATAAATACTGTATCTATTTTTCACTAAATTATATGGAGTTAGACTGACTTTTGTGGCCAATATATATATATATATTTTTTGATAGATCCAGTAAAGCCTGCATCTACTAGCATTTTCAGTATTTAACTTTAAAATTATAAGTTATTAAATAATTTAATTGTTTCTAAATAAAGTTTTTAAACTTTGAATATTTTAAAGCTTCAAAATGTTGTATAGCCTTTCGTAACCGCAGCGAGTCATTACTAAAATCGTCATTAAATTGTCACAGCTAAGGATAGATGGCGCACTGAAAAAAATACTCATACAACCAAAATAATAGGATATCAAACGAGAAAATTTAAAAATATATAATATTTTGATTTAAAATACTCAGGTAATAGTTAAATTTAGAATTAATATTTAAGAAATGTTTTAGATAAATTTACTTTTAATAAATTATTTGAAGAAAATTAAAACACCCTTTAATAATCTGTATGCTTAGCTTATTATAATTTAGCAGATAGTATTACGTTGATTTCTGTTGGATTGTCTATAATTTGTTGTAGCAGCGAAAGAGAATATCCATTCGCTGAAAAGTTAATTTAAAAAAGCAGTGAGGAAACTCTTTCTGGGGGCCATCTTTGAAGTTGGTTTATAACGCGCACGCGTTAACTGGGCTTGCACACTAACACTAAAATTTCCCTTCATACAAAAACGTTGCTTAATACTTATAACGCGCTCGCGTTATAAGTATTAAGCAACGTTATATTTATAACGCGCTTGCGTTATAAGTATTCAGCAACGTGTTTATATGGCTTTACACTCTGATGAATGCAAATCCTTTCATCATACAAAAACCAAGGGTCGTGTTGCATTCTTATAACATTACTATTGAACACTGATTTATATTTAATCTTATATGAAATTAATGCTTATAACGCGCTAGCGTTATATGGCTTTACGCTCTCTTTAATACATACCCTTTCATACAAAAACCAAGGGTCGCGTATATTCTTATAACATTACATTGAACACTGATTTATATTTAATTTTATATGGAATTAATTCTTATGACATGATCCTTATAGAGTTACTTTAATTTTTAATTTTTTTTTAAAAATTTTTAGTAATCCTGCTATAATTTAAAATTTCAATGGAAATTTGTTGGGGGAACATTTCTTTTTAGGAAAACTGTCAGGGTAAATAAAGTAGTAGTCATTATTAAAACTTAAGTGCTCAGATTTAAAAAGTTAAAAAAAAAAAAACTTAGACTGAACTATTAGAAAATAGGAAGGCAATAAAAAAAAAACCTTCAGATAACTTTATAGATTTATTTTGACTGTTTACGGTAAAAAAATTTGAAGAAATTAAGGATTATTTGGAGGCACGTTTTGTCTTTCTCGGGACATTTGCTCTGTCTTATTTATGAAGTCTTCTTTCATGCTTCTTATATCTAGATGTGGACTCAATGGTTTTAAAGAAACAAACTCTGTTATCACAACGAGTTGCGATGGTATTGTACTACTTAAATACAAACGGGATCTCCAAAGGGTAATCATCTTTTAAATTACTGCACGCTGTTCTCATCTTTTAAATAACTACATGATGCAATCAAATGCTAAATAACTTCACGATGCAATCATCTTCTGAATAACAATACGATGCAATCATCTTCTGAATAACTACACGATGCAATCATCTTTTAAATAACTATGTGATACAGTCGCTTCTTAATAAATGATAAACTGTATTAACTTATTGTAGCGCCTTTTGTTTGCAAGTATTGCAATACCGTGGCAACTCGTCGTGAATGAAAAGTTTGCCGTGACAGTTCCATTAACAAAGCAGTTTAAGAAGCTATTCATAAATTATGAAACGAAAGAAGGAAGGGGGGGGGGGGAAATTAAGATGCAGTCAGATATGATTGTTTCTGAGCAGTGCAGACAGGCGCAAGAGTAGCTCATGGTGTCTTGTCAATGATATACACTGTACTGTGTACAGCTCTGGAGGCCTCATTTTAGGAAGGATGTAGAGCTGCTGGAGTACAGAGGAGGCGAACGAGATTGGTGAATGGAACAAAGGGTTGCTGTTAACAAGAAAGGCTTAAGTTCTGCAAATTGCAGCTATGGAGACTAGGCACCTGCGAGGTGATTTGATTGAGGTGTATAAAGCCTTGAATGGTTTGAGCATGCTCAAAGCTGATGGGATTCGTCCTCTTGATCAGAATAATCATCTCAGAAGGGATAAATTAAAATTGAGGAAAGGCAGCATGAAAGACCAAGAAACACAACGTACTCGTAATTGAGAAAATTTCAATGAAGGAATGAAAATCTTAGAACACTGCATTATTTATCCTGGCGAAACATGATTTTAGTTACAGAAATCCAAATTTTGCAGTGAAGAATACTTTCAGCTGAAATCATTGATGCAAACAAGATGATTGCCTAGGGCGTCAAATTCTAAACAAATTATCTAGTCTAAAAAAAAAAAAAAAAAATACGAAAACATTTCTTGATCTTGAATTAACCTTTGTTTGGCTCTCTGTATTCTTAGGTCTCCCCACATGTTCAATTTTTTGTGCTCTTTAATAGGTATTATTTATCACAAATTAAATATAGTATGTATTTGTGGTATTCAAGTTTTCGTGCTTTCATATAAAGAAAAAAAAATCAAAATGATCTGAAACTGTTAATAACTGTTGTGAATAATATTACGTCATTATAATATGCTGACTAATAAAAATGAACGAAACAAACCAAATAAACATGAAGCTATATGACTTCTTAAGTTGCTCCATTTTCAGTTCTTAATTATTTAATAATATTAATATATACACGTATATAATAATTTGCACGTCTGTGTGCAGGGCATAGACGCTCATATATTTTATCTGGACTTTTTCTTTATTATACTACGTGGCAAGAAATATTTAAATTTTAATGATTTCACAAAATTACTTTCAATATTTCCTAATAAAAATATATTAAAATGTTTAATAGTACAAAAAACTATTCATTATGTAATTTCGATGATTTAAGAACAATTATTTTGATAAGATATGTTCTTTTTAAATCTCTCGCTCTCTATGAACAATTTATGAATATAATTGTTAAAAATATGTTATAAATATTAATTATCTGTTATAAGATATTTTAAATTAAACACGTATTTGAATGCAAAATACAAAAACGTACTCAACAAGGTCGCCTTTGATGATAAATACAAAATAATCTGATAAATAAATCCATCAGACCTATTAACTTTTTTCAAAAAAAAAAAAAAAAATCAAAGGCGTTTTGCGCATTTTGTAGTAAATTGTCTTTCCTTCCGAATTTTTTTATTTTTTATTTTTCAAATAGGTACAAGTTTCGCTTTAAATATTAAAAGCGTATCAAATTCTGATCGCATTTAATACTTGGAACATCAGTTCAGTACTGTACTGTGTACTTTTTCAGTTCACCTTTTTTATTTGTTTCTTTCTTTCTTTTTTTTTATTTATTTTTTTTTTTGTAGGAAGTTTTCGTTCATCCGTAAATGATTAATTCTTCAAAATATTTGTTTTTTTAAATGTATTTGTGGGAACGTGTGCTGCTGGCCTATTTTCTGAGAGTATTATTTCCTCCAACTAAATCGACTGTCAGTACATAATTAAATTTGAAAAGGAAAATCGAAAAGTTAATGCTAATAAAATATTTTTGCAAATCTTGATTTTTATTGAAAGATATTTGAGGTATGCTGGTAAATTGTAGGAGTTACTCTTTCGAAAAAAAAAAAAAAAAAAAAAAAAACATAATAATTAAATTTGAAAAGGAAAATCGAAAACTTAAATTCCTTGTCTGATTTTTCAAATAAACATTTTCAAGATTTTAAAGATAATAAAAATTATCATTATTAATAATCGCTTGATTTTTATTACTATCTTTGAAGGATATTGCAATCTTGTTAGAGCTAAACAGTCCTAAGAGCAATTAAATGTAATTTTAGAAAAATAATAAAGGAACCGGTATTTTATGGAGAGGGGGAAAAGAATTAATTATTCAAGATCTACCTATTAAACAGCTGAAACTTAGGGTACTTCCCCAAAAAACCAAATACTTTTTCTATTTTGTACGTTGTTGTTGTGGGAACAAAATAAAAATTGGAAGGAAAAGGCAACGATGAATGCATCTTTATTTCTCTTAAACTTCCTGATGCTCCAAAAAATTCAGCACAAGGTATGTCACGGATTCACTCCATGAGTGCTGTTTTGAAATCTCTTCTAAAAGACACAACACAGTTCCTTCATTCCTATCTTTTTAAATTAAAAAAATAAATCACGCTGTTCTAAAGGAAACAACCCCTCCTTTCAATAACCATTAAGTAGTTTTCCTTAAGAAAGCCTTTATTTTGGTTTGTCTTCTAACTGCTGTCTCCGAAACGAGGGTCATTTGAAAAGTTCGTGGCTTGAGTATGAAAGAGTAGTGGTACAGTCTCAAAAAGTTCTGTACTAAGGCATAACCCTTCAAATAGTAATCACCAAGCTTCATACAGTTTCAACGACGTCCTCTTTTAATTAGAAGTCCTGAAGTCAACAAAGTTCTATGAATGAGGAAAGACGGACAAAATTAGTCCTCGTGTACTCATCCAATATTTGGGAAACGGCAATTCATGAGAATATGAGTACAATATTGAGGTGGGCAACAACATTTACACGAGAGAGGGAGGGAGGGCCTGGAAGATGATGCACGCTGTCGAAGAAATGCAATGTCCATCACTCCATAAGTTGACAGCGTGTATGATCTGCTAATGAGTGATGGACGTGTTACACTGCCAGCGTCTTGGGCATCTCATCTGAACGTGTATATCAGATGACGACAGAGGCTCTTTATGAAAAGGTGCACGATGGGTCACAAAGTTGTTGACACCAGATCAAAAACGCACAAGATATGTTAAGTGAACATTTGCATCATTTTCAAGCGTGGATCCAAGAAAACGAAATTTATTAGATCCGCTTGAAAACTGTGTTTGTGACCATGGATGGACGTGTATCTTTCAACCCGAGACAAAGGAGCAGCCCAAACAGTGGATACAGCTCCCTCTGCAAAGAGAACCAAGTCGATTCCTTCTGCTGGCAATGTGATAGAGTCGATTTTTCTGTGCAGTGCAGAGGGGCTGCCAAGAGAGAGAGCTGATGGGGTTCTATCAAAGAGATCATTATCCTGCTGTATAAGGCAAGGGTTTTGTTATCTTACACAAAACACTTTATTTCTGCAAATTGCAGCAATTGGAAAATAGGCACCTGCGAAGAGATCCGATTGCGATATTTCAGGCTTTAGTAAGCTAAATGCTGATGAAATCCGTCATCTCGTTCACACTGCCCACGTGAGGAGACATAAATTCAAATTGAGGAAGGATGGTTACAGGTCGGGCACGCGAAAATCCATCCATCGTCGAGTGTTTGGACAGTTTGAATAAATAGACAGGTGAGTTGCCGCCTTTTTTTTTTTTTTTTGGCTGTTCCTGTATAAGCTTGCTTCCTTGAATAATTTGCCACTACTAATACTATTATACACTGAGAAAGGCCTCAGGAAATTCTAGATTCTTCATTGCACAAACTCAGTGAGGTGTTAAAAGCGCTCTACAGGGATGACAGTCCGTATCGAGTCAACTGCTGTCCACAGATGTAAATCTCTTCTCCGAAGAGCTGACTTCGGAGTACGGTGGACGGTGGTTATAACCAGAATGGTTATTAGCGCCATCCTCCCCACACCGAGTGCTAAAAAACTACGTTCGAATCCCGTCAACGACACGAGAAACTTTAATGGGCTTTTTTTCACTACTTGGTTGAATAGTCGGTCTCACTTCACTACCCCAACCTGTCACAACAGATCGGTAGAATCCTAAAATCATATGGGGTAAAATGCATCCAACTCCCAGGCAAGAAACTGCGTTCTCTTATCTCCAACGTAAAAACACCCGTCCCCACTCTTCTACAGAGCGGTTTGGTCTATCGCATCTCTTGCCGTGACTGCACCAGCTGCTACTTTGGAGAGACTGGACGTCGACTCGAGAAACGTCTCTCAGAACATAAAAGGGCGATCCGTTTGGCAGATGTAGAACATTCAGCTATCGCCGAGCATGTCTGGACAACCCGCCACGACATCGACCCACACCGCGATGTCGTGGTTGTGGACAGGTCCCACCATTACCTAAAGCGCACCTGGTTGGAATCGTTAAATATAAAATGCTCGGATGCCTCTTTGAACGGGAACAGTGGTTGCCAAGTTAACCCCATCACAGAGGCAGTAATTCTATCCATAGACAAACGCTGGCCACGTCACCACCAATATGTCACAGCCACAAACATCAACAAACAATTAACCACGCGCCTCACGCACCATCCTGGCAGTGCACATCTCTATTCCAACTGCCATTCATGTATTCAATCTGAAGAAGGCTGCCTCCCAGCCGAAAGCTTATTATTGTAATTATGTTTAGTTTGCTCTGAGAAACAAAATAAATTTTCGTGAACAGGTTTAGCAGATCGGCAGCTTAAATTTTTTGCCTTCAATAGAAAAAGAAGCCTCAAAGCTAATTAGCCTGGACGTGGTGGTACCTGCAACCAACAAGATCAGCTGATATTAAACTAGCCACACTCAATATTATGACATTGTCAGAAAACATCGAGGAGCGTGTGGACATCTTAAAAGGACAGAAAAATAAACATACCTGGATTGAGTGAATCAAAATGGAAAGGAAATGGCTGTAGAGAGTTACGAGGAGGCTATTATCTATATTGGTCTAAGGGTGATGTAGCGAGGAAGGGTGTAGCCATCATTACAGACCACAGGATTAAGGAAAGGCTACTGGAGGTGAATAATACCAGTGACAGATTCATGTCAATTAAATTGCAAATGAATGACAGCGAAACATTGAAGATAATACAATGTTACGCACCGCGAACCGGTTGAGAAGAAATGGAGAAGCTGGAGCTTGACGACAAGCTCGAAGAGGACACCTGCGATGTCCTCTTCTACAAGCTCGAAGAGGACATCGCAGGTGGAGATATAGTTATCATGGGTGACCTGAACGTAAAAGTCGGAGTGGGGAACAAGGACAAGAATACGTTATGGGTCCGCATGGTTGGGGACTTAGGAATGATGATGGTGACAGGCTGTTGGATTTCTGTTTACGGAACAGTTTGGTCATAGGAAACACCTGGTTCAAGAAGAGAAAGAGTCACAAAATGACAAGACACAGTTGGGACGGTCAACAGGAATTCCTCCTAGACTATACATACTCGTGGATAAAGAGCGACACAGAAGACTAGACGACGTCAAGGTCATTCCTAGTGTCTCCTTCGGTAGTGATCACAGGTTAGTTGTTGGAGTTTTAAGATTCACTAAATTTAAGAGGATCGAAATAACAAGAGAGAGAGAGAAAACTACGGGTGTGGAAGTTGAAAGAAGAGGCAAAAGGGGCGATGTTCAGAGAAGACTTCAGGAAGGTTGTACCTAAGACAGTGGTGAACAGCGTGGAATCAGAATGGAAAGCATTCAAAAACTGTATAGTAGGACTGACAGAGCAGGTTTGTGGAAGGACAAGTAATAGAAGGTGATGGAAAGAAACCCCATAGTGGAATCATAGGACGAGAGAGGCTATGAAAATCAAGAATAATGCATTCAGGACTTACTTTCAGAACAGAAATGATGAGAATAAAGAGAGATATGAAACTGTGAAGAGAGAGGCTAAGAGGGTAGTTAACGAGGAGAGAAGACTGTGGTTGGAAGAATGGAGTGAAACTCTACGACAAGTTATCGACGGTAATAAAAAGACGCTGTATGGTATGGTGAGGAAAAGGAGAAGAGATGGTGAACAGAGCAAATACTTGATGGATGAGAATGAGAACCTAATAACTAAAGACGAAGATATAAGAGGAACATGGAAGAAGTATTTTGAAAATCTATTGAATGTGCAGGACAGCCAGCAAAAGGGACAAAGGCAGGTTGATCGTAAAAGAGGGGATGAAAGCGGCTGGTATGGATGAGATGCTGAAGGCTACAGGCGAGGCAGGGATAGCGTGAACATACAGATTGTTCCGTAAGATCTGGGATGAGAGACAGGTGCCAAAGGACTGGAAAGGTTTGATCATCCCGTTGTTCAAGAAGGAGAACAGTAAAAAGTGTTCCAATTATAGAGGCATCACACTGACATCATATGTGAGTAAGCTGTACGAGAGTGTTAGAGCGGAAGATAAGAGGAACGATTGAAAATAGGATGGCCGAGGAACAGTACGGCTTTAGGCCTGGCAGATCGACGGTGGATCTAATTTTCTGCATCAGAAAACTGGTGGAAGTGTTATGAACACAATAAAGAATTGTGGATGGCATTTTTGGATATAAAGAAAGCGTTCGATGCCGTGAAGAGAGAGAAAGTGTGGGAGGTTTTGAGAAACTTGGGGATAGAGGAACATCTTGTGGAGAGAATTGAGAATATGTGCACCAATACAGTGAGTAAAGTACGAACAGTGGTGGGGTTGATGGAGAGCTTCGAAATAACATCTGGTTTGAGGCAAGGAGGCATCCTCTCACCACTACTGTTCATAGCTCCCATGAATGATGTGCAAAATAGAGTGGTGGAACAACTTGGACAGGACAAGATGAAAGTCATGCTCTTCGCAGGTGACTTCTGCATATGGGGAGAGAGCAGGGAACAAGTGCACTTGTTCCCTTACAACGGAAGGGAAAGAGCTAAAAATACTGTGGAAGCACCATTACAAAGACTGGAGTGATAAATCAAGAAATAAGTAGGATACAAGCGGGCGGAAATTTCTATAGGCAGACAAGAGATCTGATCTGGAACAGGAACATACCACTGAAGTGTAAGAAGTGTACCAATTCTGACATATGTAACTGAAACTTGGACTATGAGGAAAAAGGATGAAAGCAAAATTCAGGGGGCAGAAATGAAAATTTGTGAGGAGCCTAACCGGAAAGACAAGACGCGACAAAATCAGGAATGATGTGATTAGGGAGAGAATTGAGGTTGAAAGGTCCCGTTTGAAATGGTTTGGACATGTCAAGAGGATGAACGAGAGGCGTTTGCCAAGAAGAATGTTAGATTTACAATTAAGGGACAAAAGACCAAGGGGGAGACCAAGAATGAGATGGAAAGACATGATAAAGACCGATGTCATTAAGAGAAGAAGAAACTGGAGTGAAATCAACGACGGAGAGAAGTACACGGACAGGGCATGGTGGCGAGGCTTCCTACGTCGACCTGTGGAATAGCGGAACAATCACAGACGATGATGATGAGGGTGGAAGCCACTGCAGTGGGCTGAATTCGCTCTCATGTTGCTGGACCCAGTTCTGCATAACTGTAGCAATATAACAATGCGCATTATCTTGCTGGAAGAACCCATTCATAGATGCATACATGAAAGAATGCCACCTGGGGCATGAAATACGCCCAATGTGCACCACAAAAACACTTCCCACACCATTTCCCCTCCATCACCAACCGCATCGTTAAAACTTGGAAGGATATCTATGGACAGATATCATAGATATCGTCCGACATCGTGATTCTCCAATCAGGTTGGTTTTAGACGCACCAGCAATTTAGGACATATTGCACCGTACATGATAGTACGGTGCAATATGGCCTAAATTGATGATGTTTGAAATTGCGTGTGTTCTGTGGTCGACTTGCTGTTTGCTGGACTTAAAACCAGAGTTCCAGAAAGAAAGAACCATGCTAGCCCCGCCTGAGACTGACTAACTTGGCCAAGCTGTGAAAAGGCCCATAAAAATTCTTCACTTTCGATGGAATTCGAACTCAGTTCCTTTGCAGCCAGTGTGGGAAGGAAGACTTGGTGTTTGAGACTACTAACTTGGTGTTTAAGGCTTTTAATAACACATGCGCGCTAGAGTTTTAGCGAGAAAAGTTAGTCTTTATTTCTATTTGTGTTGGGGGTTGGGAACCTACGCTGAAACAAAAACGAATGACACTCTGGAAGATGATTTATTGGGTGGCGGAGATAAGTACACGAGTGACGTCATTCTCGAAAAGTAGGAAACAAGCTGTTTCTGGGGTGGAAGTCGAGTTCCGCATGATTAATTGGCAAAAGCGCCCAGCGTGTGCGATGATCGCACTTTCTTTGTAATGGCACACATTAATGACTGGTCATTCTCCCATTCGCGGAAAGTAGGTTATGTGCGAAATACATGCACTTTTTCTGCAGCAATCGAAGACTGCGTTCCAGGGAAACCAGGAACCACTCGCATATTTGGTCAGCACGTGTTGAATTTAGAAGTGGTAATAACGGTTGTTTCACACATCAGCAGATATCGAGGTGAGACACCTCCCTCCCCTTGTCTCGGCAACTCTCCGCTTTGCTCCGAAATATTTCCGCGAGGGATAATTGTTTTCTTTGCGATCCGCATTACAACTCCTCCCTGGGTTCACTGTTGAAATCTGCCGGCTGTTTGTTGTTCGATCGTAATAACAAAACAACGCCGAAATTGTTTGTTTAATATAGCCTGGAGGCTGTCGATAAAGCAGCCATTTTACTTTAATCACCTGTGAACAAAGGCGCAAAGAGTCGAGTACCAAGAAGTAAAGAAACGTTTCAAGTGCTTTTATTCATACGAATGTTTCACTAACACTCCTTCGTCGGCATATTTCTTTCCTGAATCCCATTGGCCAATTGCGACCAGTCGCTTATTATGGACCAAGGCAGCCGTCGTGGGTATAATCACCATCCTCCCTACACCACGAGGAAAAGGTCCCGAGTTCAAATCCAGTGAATAGCGTGAGGAATTTTTGTGGGCTTTTTTCCGTGTTTGTGACCTTTGAGTGGCTCCTTCATGTGGCGTAACAAATCGAAGTCACAAAGACCGAAGTCCGAAGAATATGAGAGGATAATGTTTAACGAATTTCCCTTTGCTATCTTTTTAATGCCCTCACAGCACAAGCCACGTAATACCTTTCATCTAACCTAGCTGGTACCACAGTTAGTACAATCGCATTCCTACAGGACACGTGATTTAATTGTGGCCACTACTTTTTGAAGAGCCCTCTTAACTATAAGGGGACCAATATCATGACCAATTAGTGTAATTAATTGTAATATCATCATGATAGGATGATATTATATCAGCCATCACCAACCATCAAAACAAGTTTTGCCTTATCAATCCGCAAAAATTAGCATACATAGCACAAACGAACTGCCCTCGTGGGTAGCACATTGGTAGTTTCGCCATCCTCCCCACACCGGGTGGAAAACACCCGAGTTCGAGTCTCGTTGATGAGAGGAGGAATTTTTATGGCCCTTTTTCATAACGTGGCTGAGTTAGTCGGTCTCAGGCGAGGGTAGCGTGGTTTTTTCTCCTAGAAACTCGAGTTTTTCGACCAACAAACAGAAAATCGACCCCAGAACACACAATGTTGCTCCTAAAATCCTTCTACAACAACAAACGAATGCGCCAACGCTTTCAAATTTACGTCCCAAGTGACCCTTCTCATTCACAAATCTATGTACGCTGACTTAAGCAAATAAAATAATATGCAAAACTGACAGTCCAAATATCTACGCGTATATCAGAGGATTCAACAAATAACAGAAAGAAAAAAAATGCATAATACGCACCTTTAAACTGATTTCAAATAAAAATAAAATATATCTACAATAAAAATAATGAACAGTTTAAATAATTTCTCAGAAATGAGGATATATTCAGTATAAAATCTAAGAAGCGTCTTTAAAGGTGTCAAAATCCAAATTTCATAAAACTTTAAATTGAAATGAAAAAAAAAAAATTTGTTCTCTGACTTGTTCAAAGTAAGTTGGCAGATATGATTGTTCCTGTGAAACAAGCTTTTATTTTATTCTGCCCCATCCTTTTTTTATGGAATTACCGTTTGATTACCCATTAAATACCTATTCTCAAAGAATTATGTGAACTATGAGACTCATATATCATTAGATCACCAGCTCATGTTTTTCACCATCTTTTAGGTAATCTAATTCCTGTTTTATTGAGGGGAGGGGAGAAAATAGCTCCTTTTAAAATGTACCGCGAACAGACTGATGTAGGTTAGTACTCCTTTTCACTGTAATCATATACCGAATTTCAGCGTAAAACCACCCTCTCCTTCTTCCCAGTTCCTTAGTGACCTAAAAAAGCTGCTACTTTAGCTCACCATCAGAAAGTTAAAAATACATTTGCCGACTAGAATAACCGGACTTTGGAAAGTCGTTTGAAGATGACAGTTCTCAGTTGCGCACCCCTTCCAAATTACAATTATAGATTAAATATAAACACATTATCAAATCAAATCATTCCAAAGATAGTTTTCTCACTGCTCTACTGAAAGAATCAGAGTCAGTATCGTAAATGATGCAATCGATCCACAGAGATTTTCACTTCTTTTACGAAGGGTGATCATTTAATTCGCGGACTGGTGCAAGATCTTATCTTAATTGTAATCATCTGAATGTTCTGTGGATTTCTCCTTCTCGAAAACTCTCCTTTGAAGTCCATCTGATACAATAACGAATCACATATCGCTGTTCAATCCGTGTGTCCGACATGACATTTGCTTCAAAACAATCGTCAGTGACACGCGGCTAAGAAAAACTGCTTCACGCATCCCTAGCTGGACAAGTATTGGCATGCACACACAGAGTCTGCTCAGTAGCGATGAGGGAGAGCGCCTCTAGCGACAGTTATGGAAAATTCGCACGGTAAACATAAAGTGCACCAGTCCGCGAATTAAATGATCGCCCCTCGTATTTAAAAAAAAAAGTGTCGCTATCTGATCATGAAAAACATGGTCTCCAATCCTTCTATAACTTCAACCATTCCCATTCCTCCTTCGATTCACCATCTCTTTTCGCCGAAGAACAAGTCCATGTTCCTTACTCCTCTGCTAGCCTTTAATCCTTTTTGCTTTTTCCTCTTCTGCAATCCTGTTATGAACGTGCTATATATACCGTATTACCAAAAGTAATCAGACAACCCCATGATTCAAAGAACCTTTTCTTAATACAATATATAATAACCATCATACTAATCATTAATTTTACTATTGATTAACATGGAAATCAAAAGGGCATTGATTGTAATAGTCCTGCTTTGCGAGCATGCGCCACTATTAATTAACGTCTGAAGGTGCAGAACTAAATTCTTATTGAGTTATAAACTCGTTTATAACTGAATAATAAAAGGAAAACCTTTCAATTTCTTATTTGACTAAGTGGACAACTTTAAACAAATCCGTCATCTTGTTCAAAAGATAAACAACTACGAATAATGGAAGCGGTTTTCTAAATATAAAACTCTGACGAAGCCTACGTGCTCAGGACTACGGTTCAATGGTTCAGGCATTGGGAACACCGAGCGTCTGTGTCGACTTGTGCATGTTAATCAGGCGAACTGCACACCGCAGTCTGCCCTCAGCAGTTAAGAAAAAGCAAAGATTGAATAAGCAAAACCAAAAGTGATTTAATTCTTCTAGAACAATTCTCATTAAGTAGATTCAACTTTTTTTTTTTCTTCAACTGTTTCTTTTTCAAATTGAATTTCCAGATAGCAAATATCACAGACGAGGTTGCTAAACTTTCATAATAATACAAATGTGGTGTCAACAGCCATTGTACATTTATATCCAGGAAGTAAACTGTACAGCGTACAAGTAGATCTTCTTATCGAGGTATTGCGGTGAACCCAAAATGATTTTAGTAATGCGTTATTAAATGCCACGCAAATCGATGCAGATATTTTTCTGATGCGTTTACTTGGCATTTGGCACCAGTGAAGGGTTGCGCCATTTTAAGCATACATGTTTCTCTCCGGTGGAATTCTTTTCATAACCTTCAATAACATCAAATTAAAGCTACTGACGGTCCAACTAATTGAGCTTTGAACGCTCCTTCGGCAAAAGTCCGCTAAGTGGGCTGAAATCATGGGATTTCAGTAACAGATAGGTCCACCTTTCGCCCGGATTAGGACAGTCACAAGGCGAGTCATTCAGTCCACTCGTTTACGAAAGCGTTCCAAAGGTATTTCCATCCATGATTGCTGAACCGCTGTCCATAATTCCTCGCATTCCTGTGTGAATCATCCAAAAATCGAACGGACCTTTCCACAGCATTCCAAAGATACTCCCTGTGGAGCATCTTTGGGATGTCCGGTGAACGGGTAGGACATTCCATGGTGGTAAAATCTGCGGAATGCTCTTCGAACCATGTTCTAGTCACCAGGGCTCTGTGGGAAGGCGCATTATCCTGCTGAAAGAGTCCATTGCCCTGGACCGTTCAGAAATGCGTCTAGACATACCAGACATCACAACGTGTGTCAGTTGAACACTCCCCAGACCATTACCGACCGTCCACCTGCCTGAACAGTTCCTTGTTGACACGACGCGTGCATAGCTTCGTGCGGTTTCCGCTAGATATGCACCCTTCTGTCAGCCCGAAATAAGTGGAAATGGGACTCATCGGATCGGGAGACCCGTTTCCAATCATCCAAGGTCCAGTGACGATGTTCTTTCGCCCAGTTGAGTAGTGTCCTGTGTCGTGGTGTTAGCAATGCGACTCTGGTGGGTCGGCGTCTCCAATAATGATCGACTGATGGTCTTCGTGGAGACGTTTTTGGCACCTCCTTTGTTGGAGTCGGCGGTGATTTGTGCCACTGTCGCTCTCCGGTTGGCTGACACACTCTTGATACTGTTGAACGCGGATAGTGCAATTTCTGTACCATTTCGGCGATAGAGTGACCCATGCGTCGGGCACCCACCATTCCTCTTTCAAAGTCGGTTACCTCAAGGTGTTTTCCATATTGACATTGAATTACGTCTACGTGAATGCAGTGCTATCTATATACCTGCCAAGCGGTGGGTTCGTCCACTAGCGAGAGGAATGACTGATTCTGGTTGTCCAGGAACCAGGTATCCCATGTATTCTGTGAAATTCTGCATTACCATTGGAATTGGGAGTACCAACATGGTACCCCCAATTCCAAAGACCAGGCTGCACTAAAGTTTGAATTTCGTATTATGAAATACACGAAAGTTGTTTCGAATTTCCTTTAGTAAATTAAATTAATTCTCTTATAACAAAAATGAAATCTCGAAAAAGGTTTCGGAACAAGATACAACTTGCTTTGCAGTTGAAGACAAGTACAGTACTTAAAATTCTCAGGTTATTCGACAGTAGATAAATGCATTTCATTTCGATTTGCTATTTTGTGTTGTGATTAGCTAGAAAAAATAATAATAATTTAAAAAACTTTTAAAAATTATTAAATCTAAATATTAAAAATATACCGTTAATACTTTTATGTTGTTTAACTTTTATTTTGAGCCACCAATATGATTAAGTTAATAAATAATAATTCAAAAAACTTTAAATTAAAACATTCTCATTTCTCTTTTTGGAGTTTACAAAAATCTAGTACTTAAAATGAAATCATTTTGTGATTTTTAAGTGAAATAAGTTTTAATAAAATAATAACAAAGAATTTATTATTTTGTTATTTCTGCCTGATTGAGGGATTCCACACCGTGGGGAGTATCGCTACAAAGTACACAGGGTGGTTGTTGTTATGTCTGACGTTACTGTTGGTCGAAGAACTCTCTGACTATCCTACAGGTGTTCAGGATTGCCACTTTCTGGAGTTCCTTGTAGGTGCTCGCTGGGAGACCTATTGCTGCCAGGGTGTTAGGCAGGGTCTCGGCACCATACCGGTGGTTGACACGATGATCAGGATGGTCGTCCCTTGTTGATCACTTCTTGAACTTTACCTCGTGATTTTTCTGGAGGTAGCCAGAGTTAGGCACCGCTATGTCAGTCAGATAGGTAGCCTTTTCCTTCTTCTCATCAAGTGTTATGTCCGGTCTGTTGTGCGGGATTGTCTTATCTGTTATTATGGCGCAGTCCCAGTACAGCTTGTGGGTTGGGGTCTCTAGTACTGCCTGGGGTTCGTACTTGTAATACGGAACACTTTCTTTGATCAACTGGTATTTCCTTCCAGCTTCTGATCGTTTCTCGATGAGGTCTATTAGGTTCCTTTCCTCCTTCTTTCCGAGCTATTGTTAGTTACTCCACTGGTGACTTCGGGTGGTGTTGGTCATCATTTTCCTTGTCTTTCTCATGATATCCTCCAGCTCGGTGTTCCAATCTATGACCCCAAATGAGTATGTTAGTACTGGAACTGCATAGGTATTTATGGCTTTAACTGTGTTTCTTCTATTCAGCTTTGCTTTAAGTGGGCTTCTGAGTCGCAGATGGTATTTTTCGGTCACGCAGGCCTTGATCTCCTTCCGCTCTAACTGCTGAGACTGCATCATCTCCGTATATTTCTAGGTCTCTCCCACTACCACAGTTTCGATCTCTTTACCAGTCGGCAGCTGGGAGTTTTGGTTGACTCCGTAGTCAGGTGGGCAGGAGCAGCAGTTCGTAGCACACGCTTCTTGATTAGACCGGAGTTCGAGCCCGTGACCACCAAATACGGAGGATGTGGAAAGGTCAGGGAATGACCACCGCATATCCCCGGAGCAATATGGCCTTAGTTGCTAAGGCTTCTAAAAAAACCAAAAGAACAGTTGACTAATTTCTCCTGTTGCAATTCATGGTTCTTGCATTTATCTAGACCAAATTCCGCCATGCAATTATTACTGAATTCTTTGGTGATCTGGAATAGTTTCTGGAATTATTTCTCGGTTGCTGCGTAGAGCTTCCAAGTAGATAAGTTGGGAGAGCGTTTAGACGTTTTCTTTCTTTTTTGAGGTTATATCCATACTTGCTGCTGTTGAGCATGATAGATAGCGGGTTGAGTGCTAGACGAAACCACAGGCATCACCTTGAAAGATTCCTCTCCTAATAGGGATCGGTATCGGTTGTGATATTTTCGACCTTCATGGTGGTACTCCATTTTGCCATGGTTGCTTCTGGGAAGTTTGTCACCGTTGAATTGACTTTGTAAACTTTTAGCTTCTCTATTATGAGGTACGGAGTCAAAGGTCTTGCAGTAATCGACATAAGACGTGTACAGATTGCTGCGCTTCTTGTAGACATGTTCTATATCTTCGACATCAATTCTTAATTGCTCCTTGCATAATTTGCTCATCCTCTTGCATCCTCTCTACGGTTTGGCCATGATGTTCTGTCTCTTCAAGTGTTCTGATATTTTTTTTTTTGTTATGCAGCTGGTCAGGATTTGTACATCTGGTTGGGAGACAGGTGATCGACCTGTATATTTTGCCGGGTTTCTTGTATCTTGGTCTTTAGTCTTGATATATGCGATTGCTTGAGTAAGAAACTATGGGATTGTCTCTGGGTACCTTATCATTCGGGTGAACTGCTCTTGCTAGGTGCTTGTATGTGCAAATGAGCTTCTTGTACCAGTAGTTGTGGACGTTATCTATTCCTGCAGTTCTTCAGTTGTGGGATTAACTGATCGACTTGTACTTCTTCCTCCTGAATCTCTCATTCTCTCCTCTCTTGTACGTCCTTGGTTTTCTTCTGTTGTAGGGGGCTCGGCTGTTTTGTCTTACTTCACTGCTCCACATGTTTCCCCCAGAACTTCTCCATCGTGTCCTGCTCGGGTAGTTCGTTTCGATCTTTCCCGTATTGCTCGATACTTCTGTGGAAGGCTCTTTGGTTTTCATCAAAGGTTCGGTTGTTTGTTTTCCTCTGGGCGCTCTCTTTGTATTGGCGTGGTGTCTTGCTGAGTGCGAGTAGGTTCTGCTTCAGCGTGCCTAATTATCTTCCTGTTCCATTTATTTTTGGTCACATATTTGCTGTGGACGTTGTCTAGCCCTCGTGGGTGGCACAGTTGGTGTGGACGTTGTCTGTCTGCATGGGTGACACAGTGGTATCGTCACCGTCCTCCCCACACTGGGTGGAAAAGGCTCTGGGTCGAATCCCATCGATGACGCAAGGAACTTTAATGGGATTTTTTCACTCCGTGGCTAAGTTAGTCGGTCTCAAGCGTGGACAGCAAGGTTCTTCCCCAGAACAGAAACTGGGGTTTTTTTCGTTCTGCAAAACAGGCAACTCGACCAGAGAACACGCAATTTACAGACAAAATAAATATATGGGTAGATATAATCATTTATGGGTAACCCTAATATCATAATTTGGGGACTTTGTCTCACCTGTCTCTCTGGGGGATGCTCTTCACTTTTCCGATCAATTTCTTACTGCTATTTTGCTTACTCGTAATTCTTACTTCCCCGTTGGTACCGGGACATATTTTGAATCCTAATTCTTTTACTTTCCGCTGATCTCTTCTTTCCCAAGCTGGCGGTTCCTTCTGTTTTCGGTTCTTCTGCTGCTGCTGCTGCTGATCTCTCATTTCTCTTCCATTAATCCTAGTGGCTGCTATAATACGGCTGTGTGGATGGCCTCCAGTTATGCACCATTGTCGAGGTAATGTGGTATTATTTGCCGATTGAGGTGGTCTGTGACGCTCCATAGAATTCTATTGGGTCTGTGCTTCGGTATCACGTGGGTCTTTGTGGGGTCATTCACTCAAATTCTGTTAGGGCTTTCATCCACTCGTCTTCTGTTCTGGAGATCACTCTTTTCACTTCAGCTCTGGGTTGTATTTCTTCTTGCTCTTCCTCCGCTGGTTCCATGTTATCCAAATTCTTTGTTCTTCATAGTTGGTTACTCAAGTCCTGGTTTATTGTTTCTAAGATTGCAGGCGCTATCAGGTTCTTCGTGATCATGGTCCTTCTCTAGTCGGCTATTCGTTGTTTGGTGACCTGAATATCCGGGAATCGTTCCAACCACTTTGTATGTAGTCCCGACCTCTAATATCGATCTCTAGCTTGGTTATTTCGTAGTATGTTCGCATTAAGAACGCATTAATTTCGATGCTCGACTTCATGCGTTGGCATTTTCTTCCTTCCTGGTGGTCACTTGCGCAGGAAGCACTTCCTGTTGGTTGGTCTGGGTGGTTTTGCCCTTCTCTTGTGGTATGCATAGGGGGGACAGCACCATTTGCTCCCCTGCCTTCCTCGCGAGACTGTCTCCCACTTTTTGAACCGACCCCGTTCTGTCTGAACGCGATTTTATCCTACGCCACACTAGATGCAGCATGATTAGGTATGATGTAGGTCCTCTGAAGCGACTTTCGCAATGGCTTTTTATTATTATTATTCTTAGATAGTATGAATCAGAGCTGTATTACTCAATATGTTCTACGTTGGTAATAATATTAGTAAATTGATAAGAGGAGTTTACCTCAATATAGTACGTGGAACACTTCCGTGAAGTGTTCCACGGAAGTGTTCCACGTACTATATTGAGGTAAACTCCTCTTATCAATTTACTAATATTATTATTCTTATAATTTATTACTACTATTATTATTATGCCGACTACGAACGTCATAGAGACGCATTCGCTTATTATTTTTTATTATCATTTTAGGTTTTGTTTATATTTTATTTTTTATAGCAAAAGCCAAATAAATAAATTTATTTTCACGCTGGTTAATGTTTAAAAGGACACATAATAATAATAATAATAATAAATTTAAAAACTTCTTGCTGGTTTACTAATCAATCCTTAAATACTGAAACTTACGTGATATACGGAGTTGTGCAATTTTCCACTGTTGGCTTTTGGAAACATGACATCGCTGCTCACAGCCCAGGCCACGACCCCTAAAAAAAAAAAAAAAAAAAATAGAAATATTGAAATTTAATCTAACAGTTAGTTGAAATGATCAGCAACATTATGACCGGTTGAGCTTTAACTGATAATGGCTGTTTTTTTTGCGATCGCCAGATAAATAAATAAATAAAACTATTATTTTGTTTTATTATTTTTAATAAATAAATAAAAGTCTTAATTTTTAATTCCTTCTGTGCACGATAGCAAAAGCTGCAGAAACACTTGGAATCCACTTGCTTGAAGTCTCTCTCTTTCAGGTTAATAAGGAGTTACCGATTAAACAACTGGACTCGTCGTGGCAAGCAATTAAAACTTTGTACGTCTGTGGAAGACTCATTCGTGCCAAACTGGGGTTATCAAGAATTTTCTGTAAGGCGTTATGAGTTGTCTACTTTCACCTTAAAAATCGAAGTTCTCCAATGACCTGCTCACTGAAGCAGAGACAGTTACTCAACCAGAAAACAAATTTCAGAAGTGGAAATCTCTGAGCTCGAATCGAGTCAGGCACATCGATGCCTCATGTCCGAGTTGTTTTGGCTATAATTATGAAGCTCATCCGAGTCGCTCATATCTGTGAGTTGCCTCGGTATTGCACTATGTGCAGTTGCTAGTTGACTGATCCATCAGTGAAAAACTGGATAAAAAGTGGTGACGTCGCAGCAGTAAGTACATTTTTCGTGATTCCATCTGCATCTAGGTTGAAAGATCAGTTCTTTGTGTACAAAAATATTGTCGGAATATTTTGTGTTTGTATGCGCGAAGAAATCAAAAGAGTTCAGTTTCTGATGCTGCTGCAGTGTCACCATGGTAACAGAACTACGTGATGTTCTGGAGATTCCAGGTGTTCAAAAGGAAGCAGCTCTCACGATGATGGTGATGGATAGAGTAGGAAATTGACTTCTTCGTCCCTAAGGCAGAGGTTCTGAAGTGGGGGGGGGGGAGAAGGGGAAGCTGCTGACACGCTGTTGGTGTCTCAAATATTCAGTTACCGTCCGGCGCCGACCCGTCGACAATACGGAGCGCTGAGAGCTGCGGATCGTAATGCGGACTTCGGCCGTAAGTGTCGTCACGGTATAAGCAGGTAATGAAGCGGAAACGTAAAGAAGAAGGCGAGAGAAAATAGCTCACTTCTAAACATAACCCAATTGAGTCATCCCGAAAACATAAACAATGAGGAAGGCGGAGGTTGGGGGTCATAAGTTTGAACCAGAGTCCCGCATTAAAGGAGTAAATGGAACTCCGAGCAGATTAAATGACGCAATAATATGAAAAAGGAAAGGAGAGCGGGGGTCACTGAAGCAGCATCGTATTATGCAACGTGTCAAATTAAACATTACCTCGTATTTGACAAACAAAGCTCCTTCAGTGGTAACAGACCATCGGCTGATATTATTTCGCGTGGGACCACAATACGCTGTCGGAAAGCAAATACAAAATCCCATTTCGAATGGGTACAAAAGTGGGATGTTTGCATGACTGGGATTACCGCGGTGTAAGTGGGAAAGCAAAATAAAAGTAAGAAACGTTTTAGAAAGGTCATCGGACCTTTAGCTGTCATTAGGGAAGTGAGTCAACTGAGCTCGAGAAAGTTAGGACTTTGTGTCGAGCAAAATTATGGAATGCTTTATTTAATCAGCATCAAGTGGAGAGAAATGGGATCATAAGAGAATGGATTCTACATAATTGTATCAGTGTGTGTGCGGTGTTACAATTTGTTAGCATTTATTGAACTTAAGTTAATAACTGCACTACTTGTATTTATTAATTATTATAAAGAACAGTGTCTGTTAGATGGAATCTGAACATATCCTATACCAATAAACTAAACCTGGACGTTTGTCCCAGAGTTTAATTTCGTCTTCATCCATCCATCCATCCTTTTACTCCTGGAATACACTTCTGCAGTCCAGTTTTCTAGAAGTCCTCCGAACGTCCTTCAAACCTCGGCTCGGCAGCAGAAATCCCTTCATCATCAGCAGCAAATTGTTTCCCACGAAGAAAGGACTTCAGGACAGGAAAGAGGAAGAAATCCGAAGATGCACAATCGGGGGTATAAGAAGGATGTCAATATTTGAACAACACATTCGTGAGCATACCTCACTGCGCCGTGCGAGGAATGCGCAGGGGCATTATCGTGGAGCAGGCGTACACCTTTTGACAGCTTTTTTCTTTAATAGCAGCACGTAGTTTAATGCAGAGGTTGGAATAATACTTTGCCATTACAGTACTGTGGCTCTTTAGTAGGCAATCTGTTGGTAATACACAAAGCTGATCCCAAAAAAACTGACAGAATCATCTTGCCAGCACTTAGTTACACTTTTACCTTTTTGGTGGTTGCTAATTCTGCATGCTTCGATTGTTTTGACATTTGTTTATTTCGAGATTATAGTGATCGATCCGCCAAACTGATTAGCGTTAAAAAACAAACTCCTCTTGATTTTGCAGGTACATTAACATTTCATGTGTCCTTTCCTTCTTCTGGTAAGGGTGAAAAGTCTGCGAACCCATCTAGCAGACTTTACTCATATGCAATTCTTGATGGATGATGTTCTCCACAGACTCTCCACTACTTTGGAGCTCTGCAGCTGGTTCTTTGACAGTAATACGGTGATCTCCCGGGATTAATGCCTCGATTTTTGCAATACTCTTTTCTATTGCAGCAGTTGCTGGGCTTCCTGGGATTTCTTCATCATCTGTGGTTCTTCCACATTTGAACTGTTTATACCAATGTCAGATCGAAACCAAAATGTGTGTATTTGCTATAGAGATTTGAAGCTATCAAACAAACAAACAAAAAAGCATCTATCACAACTACTTTTAGATGAATACAAATCTTTTTTGAACCCCTGTAGTTTTTCATGTTCTTCCATCAGTTGTGCAGGGGAGTAGCACACAGGATTTTATTTGATTTTTGTTGTTGCTTTAATTTTTTGAATAAGAACACTTTTAGACCTTTTAGCTACTTCTCTTTATTGAAATTAAAAGAAGTTAGGAGGAGTATTTCACCTTTTTTTTTTTTTTAACAGCTTCTGTTTCTCACTAAAACCACAACGAGTTGCCTGGCATCGCATACTTTGAAAATAACGCAATATTATACACATTAACCTTTTGGTGAGCCTTAACTTTAAGCCGTTTAGCCTCTTTACAACCTTCTGGTGATCTCTTTACATCTCCAAAATTAATTTATCATTTAGCTCAAGTTTTCAATAAATGGTTAACTTCGTGCAATATCAAGGCAACTCGTTGTGAAGGTAAACTCAGTTTTCGTTAAAGTTGGGAGCGGATCTGATTGCGTAACCTATCGGCATTATTATTGGTTAGCGTGTGTCACGTGCGTGTGACGTCACGCCCATCTTTGTCCTAAATGAGGATGTTGAAATAATAATTCACACGTCCATTGTTCCGTGAAAATGGAGAATTTATTTTCCAAAAACAATATTCCCAAATCGTTTCCTCGCTTCGAATTGATTATTAATATTTTATTTGCTCAATGAATGCTGGGAAAACGCCTCCATCGGGCAGGTATAACGAGACTCAGAGACCAGAAATCACGGGCACGTCAACGAAAGGCCACTAACTTCTCGCGGGGATGTGTTGGTGCTCGCGCTGGAGGTCACTGACGCGTGTTTGCGTGTACCCGGGCCGCTCAGCCTAAATGTAGGTGAGTGGAACGTTTGATTCGAGAATTCAGTGACCTCGCGAAGCATTCTGCGTGGGATGCGAGTGACCTTGAACTGGGAGTGTCCGCAAAGGATGTACGATTACGGCAACTGTTGCGTTGCTGCAAATGTCGTTGCGTGTACGCCGTAATTATTATAAAAATTATTGCGAAGGTTTGTTATTGTCTGTTTGTGTACATAGTAGAGAGCGAGCTAGGTTTGCTTTGTGCAGGGATTTCGTATTATGGAATCCCTCAGCCACGAGTTGCCTCAGTATTGCACTACTGAAAATAAAAAGTTACGCTTCAATGGAGACGTACCCGAATACTTCGTCGCAGGTCCTCGTGGTGCTACGTACCCACCGATGAAACTCCAATAAGAGATTTATAAGATTGATAGAGTACGGTCCCTATTTGGACCATAAGTATGAAGACTCTCTCTCATCCTCATACTTTTCATAAATATATTTGTGCAGCCTGGGAAATTTAAACATAAATGCAGTTAATCTGGAACCATGCTAGGGAAATTGGGCAAATACCTATCCCGCGTTGTTTTTTTGTACAAACGTTTTTAAAACATAACTTTCTGTTTTACAGCGGGGTTGGGAGTTTTATCTTCATCGCTTCCCTTTGCTTCATTCATTTCTACAAATATTTTTCTAATATAAGCTTATTTATTTATTAAATCAGTTTATTGCTCTGCTCAAGAGCCACCCCCCCCCCCCCCCCCCCTTGGACAGCAGTAAGCTAGGGGAGGAGACATTTACATTCAAAGGTTATGTCCGCCGGTTATATGGAGCGCATGAATGCTTAACCTGAAAGGTACACATCTTACAGTGTTGATTATTTTACATACTTGAAAGTTGTGCAATACCGAAGTATCCCAAATTAAAGGATGTTATTTTATCAAAAGTGCTATAAATTACTAAAACGTGAGAAATATGTACAGAAATATAAAGGATTGAGGCAGTCCATCACCGGTTGTTGTCCGTGGTATCTCTTCAATCTCGACTGTCTTAGTGCTCACATCCAGGCATCTTTGGAGTAAAAGATGCCAAGAGAGGGGACCAGTAACGGCTAAACTTTCTTTTACATTCATCGTGTCATGGGATGCATTGTAGTGGCAATTTTCCTTCTGGTGGCGTCTCATAATGTCCGTTATCTTCTGGAGTCTGTATGAATGCTGCTCGCAGAATTTATCCAGGTCGATGGCTGGATTGTTGATCAAATCTACCGTGTTTCCTGGGAACACGCGTCTCGAGCCTTTCAGGTTGTTGAAACTGTTGAAGTTAGATACTGTGTTTTCTCCTCTCCTTTAATACTATGCTCTTTCTTCATGAACAACGACATGGTGATGTCGTTGTTCATGAAGAAATGGCTAAATTCATTGGAGCCATTTGATCTGTGTAGTTTTGATGGAGCTCACTGTAGTGTCTTCCATGGAATACCTTCTTCTTCGCACATCTTTCTATCTCCGTTTCACCCGTCTGTATGAGTGAGGTGTCCTTGATGAGGTTAAACAGGGTGTGCCGTTTGTCTATCTTCATGTGGCCTAGTAGATTGGCGCTGTGTGTTTCTGGAAGTAATCTTTGAAGTTTTTAGTCGCTTTATTCTGTTGATCAATGAGGTTTCTCAATCCCCCCCCTTCCTCCCTTCTTCTTTTCGGACTATGTGCAATCTCTCGATGGGCGCCTTCCGATGGTATTGGCGGCTCTCGACTACCTGCGATGTAACTTGAGGAAACTTGTTCCAATAACCAACGACTCATTGGAAAAGAGAAAACTTCCTACAATCTAGTCTAAACTTCTTCCCTTGTAATTTGAATTTATGGCCCTTAGTCCTGGAATATTTTATAACATTCAGAATTTCTCAATACTGTAGTTCATTTTACTAACCCTCTCTAAAAGTATTATAAACCACAATCAGGTCCCCCCCCTCCCTCCTTAAAGGTATTCATGGGTAGCATAGTTTGTAGAAGCACCGTCCTCCCCACACCGGATGGAAAAGATCTGAGTTCGAGTCCCGTAAATGATGTCTGGAATTTTTATGGGCCTTTTCTACAACGTAGCTTTTTTTCCCCCGAAAACTCGGGTTTTCCGTCCAGCAAACAGAAAATCAACCAAAGAACACACAATTTACAGACAGTATACATGGGGCAATATGGCTTTAATCACTGATGTCCCTAAGAAACCCTATACCCCCCTTCCCTTAAGTTGCCTCCTTGCCAAACTTTGTAGCCCATAGAATCGAAGTCTTTCCTCGGACAGTTGCCTTTTTTTCGATGTCACCTTGTTGTTCATCTTTGGACCCTTTCAGGAAGCTCAATCTCTTTTTTTTAGATGACGCCGCCATACTTGGACAGAGTTTTCCAAGTACCGTCTTGCAATTGTCTTGTACGAAGGGATTGTGACCTATCTATCTCTATAGGATATTATTTGGTAAATCATCAATAAGACACCACGCTTTGTTGGCCGCCTGTTTATACTGCTCCAAAAACCTTATATTTGCCCGCATCGTAACTCCCAAAACCTTTTCTTCCTTGACTGTTTATAATTCAACCTCACCAAGTGTATAAGTTATTTTAGGGTTGCTGCAAATGAAAGAGGGAGGCATCCATAAAAAAAAAAAAAAAAATTCTTTTTCTTTCGGGGGGGGAAGTACAGAGCCATATATGAAGGTCAGGCAGCAGCTCGCTGTTTTATCGATAGGACGACGAAGAAAGGGGATAAAATGTTTTGGTATAAAGGGAGACATTGTTAGAGAGAGAAATTGTGAAGTGGAGGAATTGGATTGGGTGGAAAAGCATTTGTCGGGGGGCTGGGGTAAGGGTAATTGAGAAGTAGAAACCAGGCAGTAGGCGCCATCCCACACTAAAGTAAACAGATTAAGGTTAGAGAAACAGTGTCCTCTAAGGAGGAGGAGAGTAAGAGAGGAGAGTGGGTATATGCTGTGGTGGAATCCCCACTGGAAAGATCCCGTGCAGGCAAGAACCAGCACCAGCATTGAATCCCACACCACAGAGAATCCCCACGTGTCAGCATCAATCCTACATCGGGCCATTTGGCCCGCTGTCATCATCAGTCCCATATCGGGCCATTTGGCCCGGTGTCAGCAACAATTAATAGTAAATGTTCGACACGGGTTGCGGGAGGTTAGTATTATAACTTCATGTTATTATTCAGAAAGAGAATTTTTTTCCCTAAAGATTATTAAAGGTTACTCATTCATCAATCAGTGTTTCTCCAGCGTGTAATGGTATGGTAATAATATAAATAAATGCAAGGAAAATTTATAATCTATAATAATGCTAAGATTATTTTTTTATTATGACAAAATATAAATGAATGTAATAAGATACATAAAATATTAAATTTAATAAATTTAAAGTTAGGATCAAATTTAACAATATTTGTCTATCAACAGCCAGAGGAAGCCAAATCCCACACTTGGATCCAAAAGTCCAAGTGTCGTCTAGAACACCCTAGGAGTATCTCAAGGTTGGCACGATCCCACACGAGGAAAATTCACATGTGTCAACAGTTCAGAATTCGGAATTGGAGATAGATCCACTTAGGTGGTGGTCTATGTCAGGTATTGAATTGGTCAAAGGCTTGTCACTAGGTGCTACATTTTAGGAAAAACCTAAATCCTGGTTGTTGTTGTTGTTGTTGTATCGACAGGCCGGACACAGTGTGCCAGCCGCTAAGAAGTAAATGGGAACGGGGTTCCAGTACAAGACCCTGGTGTCAACTTTTGTGCAGAAACCAAATGTTGTGGTTCTTTGTCCAGAGTGGCCTCAAGACAAATAAATTTCGAGAACAAGAGACCCCAGAACTGAATTTCAGCTAAGGAAGTGGTGGGACAAGAAGGGGGAGTAAAATCTGTATGGTGAAAGGACCCTCTGGACTCCCATTGATTACACAGCTTTTACATCACCTGTCCCACTTGTCCTTCGAGAAGATCATCTTCTCGATGGACAATCAACAATCTTCTCTTTGACACACAGCATCTTCCCCGAAAGCACTTCTCCCCAATATGACTTGACCCAAATACAATGTAAATTCTCTACTCAGTAAAATTACTCATTTCAAAATACGATGAAACATATAAAAATAAAATTGCCGATGCGCGCTGATTCAGGCTGACTGCAGATCAACGGTTTTTCATGCGTTACTATGTCTAAATGAATTACCGTATATGATTTGACAAATCGCAACTGCTCTGACGCTGCAATTTCAAGATACTAATTCGGTCCCCAGAACTTTTCAATCACACCTCATAATAATTTGCAATTGAAATTAGATGGCCTACACTTGTAATAAATGAATAGATCATTGACTATGGATTACGGATTAAATTTACTTTTAATAAAAGGACTGCATTAATCGTAATTGATGGTCCACATTCGGACGCACACGAGGTGTGGCAATAATGTTCCGGACAGATGAATTGTGGTCATGTTCCATTAGTTTGAAAATGGTGTGTTTTCAAACGTAACGGAAGTGATACGTTGTAATTCAAACTTCCTCCAACAGGTGGTGGTACAGAGATTGCCCAGTAGGCTGACAGGTTGCAAGTAACAACCAGTTTCGTCAGTAGTGTTAACGTGCCATGTCACGATTGTGCAATGGGACAACAGACGCAAATCAGATTTTACACTGTGAAAATCTGCAACAGAAACGTATGAAATGTTAAGTCGTAGCAGTGTGTTTGAATGGCACATCCGGTTCAAAGACGGACGTGGAAAATGTTCGCGATGATCTAAGAAGTGAGCGTTCATCAACCTATCGAAATGAGGAGAGAGTTGCATAAGTTGCGGAAATTACGGCAAGAGATCGTTGTTTGACTCTCAGAATGATGAGTTGGATATGAATAAGGAGACGATTCGTCAAATTCAATTCTGCATGAATGTTTAGAAAAAAGGAAGGCTATTGCGAAATTTGTGGTTAAACAGAAGCAACGAAGAGTGTCATGCGAAAACTTCATCCAGACTTGTCAAGACAATCCAAATTTCCTGGACTGTGTTATCGGGTGTTTCAATACGATTCAGAGACGAAGCCTCAGAGCATTCAGTGGAATTCACAATAATCAGCAAGATCCAGAACGCTTCGTTTACATAAGTCCAGGATCAAGACGATGCTGATCACATTTTTCGACAAACAGGGTGTGTTCACAAGGAATTTGTACATGAAGAGGAGAATTCAATGCAGCATTTTATGTACGGGTGCTTCAAAGATTATTGAAGAGCATTTCTCGGGTGAGACCTCAATTTCGAGAGAAAGATAGCTGATTCTCGCTGCACTACAATGCTCCCACTCATTCCACACTTGTTGTAATGACATAAAGATGGCATTGTACAGATCAACAATCCACCCTACTCTCCCGAGCTAGTACTACCTCACTTCTTCCTCTTTCCCAAGGTGAAAACTGCATTTGAAGGAAAGAAATTTCAGGATGTTGTTACTGATTGTTTACTAAGAAAAATATGGTTGTGCACATTTCTAAGCAAGGATCTAATTGTCTTTTTAAACATACCACAAAACCATTGGTGAATTTGAAGTAATTCGATTTTGTTCAATTTTCTGGATGGTAGGAAAAAAACAACACTCCGAAACAAATATACTAATGCTAACTTCGCTTGGAAAGGGGCTAAATTTCTTTCATTTCCTTTAGTCATAAGGGAGGGAATTATTCGCAATTTACTTATTTAATTTTTAAATTTACTTGTAGACTTAACAAGGAAATTTTGCGGGCTACTTGACCCAAATACAAATGTTACTCAAAAGGGAATTTCCTGGCGAAGGTACCTTTATTATGCTTCGCTGTTGTGGGAAAAACCTTCGACTTTGAGCTCCCCCAACAAGATGCCGAAGGGGAAATCTCCGCCTAGCCTAACAAAAAGCCAAGTTCCATCTTGCAGGAAAAGCCCACTGAGGGGAATAACCTCCCTTATTCGCGCCCTTAAGCGTTTGTCTGTTGTGATAAAAGTGCTCAGAGCTATTGTCGCTTACGTGGGCCTCTTTAATTTGATAAATATTTTTCGCATTACGCAGATCACGATGACACCATTCTTTGCCTGACTGAGTTCTTAACGCCACCAATAGAGAAAGACCTTTGCCTAAACACATCGTTCATTTTCTCTCTATACCAGGCTCATTCAAGAGGACCAACTGGATAACAAAGTTTCCTTCATTTCTAACCCTCCTCTCAATTTAATCGACAATAATTAGAAAATGAGCTTTCTCCACCCAAAGTGACTCAGTCGAAATCTGGAAGAAAATTGGAAGAACGTTTACCATCATTTACTGCAGTTACTAGAGCAAACGCCTATGTAACAAAGATTGCTTCCTTTTATGATGGAAACCAATTTTGTTCTTTTTGAATCCAAGAGGGGGGGAGGAGGTTAGAGAGGGGAAACATTTCAGTACGATAGACAGATGGGACCAACATCTCTCTGAAGGAAACAAAAAGTCCAAGATGCTGACTGGATCCTGGATTTGCACTACAAAAACGGCACATGGAGGGGTTAGACATGCCTAAATTCCTTATGGGGTGGGGGTTACACAAATTTAAAATGGCAAGTGTTGTAGGAGGAATAATTATGATATAAGCCTGTTTTATCGTGGGCGGGGAGAGACAAGAACCCAGGAAGAGTCCACCCACTACAGTAACATTGAAGTACTAATGAGAGTTGCGAAGGCAACTATCCCGTTAACATGGAAGCCGATGTTCGACTTCCGCTTGTGTCCCTAACCCACTTCTGTTCCACAGACTTTCGGCATATTTTCTTTAACCCACTTAAGAGTTTCTCCAGGCACGAGAACACGTCCACGAGTTATTGGGGCTTGTAAATATATTCGCTTTTGGTTTTATGGATGGACTGTGAGCATCTTTTCAGCTTAAACATTTTGTTTGCTTTTTCAGTTTTCGCATCCAAGTAGAAAAACGAAAGGCCGTGAAAATTCTAAACGATCAAGGACATCCATCCATCCATCCACCACAGAAGACACACCTTTCTCGAAAACAGCGCTGTCTGACATCGATGCGTTGCACGTTTTTTGAGCGTGGACTTTTTATGGTGCACTGTGCAGATTAATCTGTTAGATGAGCGCAACATATTTACTAAAGGGTGCGTAGAAAATCCTACAGGTTTAATAACTGCGTATGTTTTGAGTTCACACTTCGAATAATGTTTGTTCTATTCATAGAATGCTAGAAATTACTACAGCCTCGAAAATTCCCCACTTATTAAAGATTTATTAAGAATATTTTTAGTTTTTTTTGCGCAAAATTTCTTGTCGATAGGCTGACTTTTCTGGACCATGTCTAAACATATTCTCCATTTTTTAATAGTAGTTTATTACATAAAATAATAGTCTAGAAGAAATATAATTTATGAAATTAAATACTAAGAAACAAACCCAGTTTGCTTTAGCTGTGTACAGAAATAGGGTGTGTCCGACATGTACAATGTGGGACAGTTTTTCATCTCACTGGTCGATTTTTTGCACACTAAATTTAGATGCGCACCCGCCAGTAAAAATAGTTCTTTACATTCACATCTGATTAAATCGGCATTTAAAAGAGAACCTGTACCAAACACTTGTCACGCAAAAACAAGTTTTTAATGAAACCCGCTTTTATAAGTTTCATTAAACACTGCCACTTTCACAATGAACTGTCTCATTGTTAAACTACTGCAAACAGTACTTCCTATTTCCTGATGGCCGCTGTAAAACGCCAGTGTACAGTAGTAGTAGTAGTACAAGCGTTTGAGCTTACCGTAGTTCTAGCCAAAGAAATACACCAGGGCCTAAGGTGCCCTGGTGGGTAGCATAGTTGTTAGGATCGCAGTCCTCGGGACAATGGGCGGAAAAGACCTGCGTTCGAGGCCTGTCGATAACAGGTGAGTTAGTAGGTTTCAGGCAAAGGTATCGTGGTTTTTCTTTTCTCGGAAATTCGGGTTTTTCATCCAGCAAACAAAATCGACCACAGAACGTGCAATTTCCAGACAATACACACAGGGCAATATGGCTTGTCGCTGATGTCCCTAAAACATCCAACTACAACAACACTAAATGCTAGGATATTCCAACACTAATTTTTTTTTTACTATAATGCAAGTTTACAATATGTTCGAGATCGAGATAACGAATAGGATTCTCTTGAATGAAGGAGATGTCCAGTGAAGACACTTCTATTGAGTTTATTTAATCACTGGCGACTGCATTCGCACCGAATAATTAGGTTAATTAAAACATTAAACACTACTCTAAGCCCAGCGGATGTCGGCGTTTTAGTCTTCTGAGACTTTCACTGTTGTCCAGCAGGTTCATCTCCAGCTAATTTGGATGTACTTCTAGTCGTTGTTGGTATTTTTCACTTTAATTGCGTATTTCTTCGTTTACCGTTGGCATGTTCAAGTCTCTATGTATCATTTTATTGGTGACATACCAGGGCGAGTTGATAATGGTTCTTAGCATCTTTGATTGAAAGCGTTGTAGTATTTCTATGGTTGAGGTGCTGGCGTACGCCAAAGCTGGATGCTATAGATCCACGCGGGTTTCAGTATGACTTTGTATATAAGTAGCTTGTTTGCCAATGTTAACTTGGAATCCCTTCCAAGTAGCCAATACAACTTGCTAGCCTTTAGCCCAAGTTGATTCCTCTTTGTCCAAATGTCCTTTCTCCAATTTAAGCGTCCCAGCATTCAAATGAATATTATGGTGTCTGTAAATGAAGTAGCGCAATACCAAGGCAACCCGCTGTTAAGGTAGTGAAAGTTCCGTGTGGTCTACTTTGGTCTTCTTACGTTGTTCGTTTAGTACCACTTGTAGTAGTATCATAGTTAAATATCAATTTGTGCGGTTTGTGATTTATCGTACGATAAAAGACTTGAAATAACAAAAACACCCTCCCTCAAAAGAAAAAATACTTCTAAAAAATCAAATAAAGAAAGTGGTATTTTTTTTTTAAATATCAAATAAAATAAACAATTCTTTAAGCATTAAAGATATTTCATTTTATGACAGATTTCCAAAAAGTTTAAATAATTAACTATAATTAAGAAATTTCATTTCTTATGAGATTTTTATGGATTCAATAATAACCTAAGATTTGCTTGTGCAGTCTCGTTTTTGCATTCACGTAATTTAATAAATAATTGGGAAAAAAAAAAAAAATACAGATCTAATTTCCCTTGCTACAAAATGGCATGCGGTACTATAGTAATAATAGATATCATTTATATTTATATATTATTACTATATAATTTATATATTACTATATAATTTATATAATATAATATTTAAATAATATATAAATTATAATAGTGATGATATATAAATAGAAATTATATCTATTACTATTATAGTACTGCATACCATCTTGTATTATTAATTAATTATTAATAACATAAGATGGCATGCATTATAACAACAATAATCCATCCACCCCAAAATAAAGGCCTGTCCAGCAATTTTCCAGTTCCTTCTGCTTTGTGCAATGGCCATCCATTTACTACCCACAAACTCATGAATTTCATCTGTCCATCTCCATCCTTGTCTTCCAGGTTTTCTTCTAGCTCCTCTTGGGTACCATTCTGTTATTTTCTTAGTCCATCTGTCATCATGTCTTCGAGCTATGTGTCCTGCCCAGGCCCATTTTAGTTCTTTAGTTTTGATAAGAATGTCCTTTACTTGAGTTTGCTGCCTAATCCATGTGTTTCTCTTCTTATCTAACAGTCTCATTTCCAATATAATTCGTTCCATTCTTCGCTGTGTAGTTCTCAGCTTCTCTTCCATTCTTTTGGTGAGTGCCCAAGTTTCACTTCCATAAGTCATGGTGGGGAGTATACATTGGTTCATTATTTTACGTTTCAGACAAACTGGGATATTGCTCTTCAGTATGTGACTATATTTCCTGAATGCTATCCATCCAAAATTTATTCTTCTCTTTTTAATTCCAGCCATTTATCATTATTACAGCTAATGATATGCCCCAGATAAATATGACTCCACCTTTTCTTCAATCATTATATCGAGTATGCCACAGATTTTAACTTTCTGTGGCGTACTCGTTCAGCATTACTTTTGTTTTAGCCATATTCATCTTTAGTCCAAAATCCTTACTAACTCTGCATAACTGGTTAAGATTTTCCTCTAATTCTTTGGGATCGTGGCTTATGACCACAAGGTCATCTGCAAATCATAAATGGTTTAGGTAATGTCCATTCACATTGGCTCCTTTCTACGACCAGTCTAATCTTCTGAAAGCTTCCTCAAGGGCAGCAGTAAACAACTTCAGAGATATTATATCTCCTTGCCAAACTCCTTTCGCAATTTTAAATTGGATACTGTCTTGGTCTAGTCTAATAAAGGAGGTAGCGTATAATAATAATAATAATAATAATACTCATTATTAACTAATATAATGTATATATATATATATATATATATTTATGTATTTTAACTATTATACAACAGAAAGTTTTTAAGGAGGTACATCCAGTGATCAAAGTTAGTTTATAAGAAATACCTGAATCTTTTCACAATATTTATAAATTATTTATTGGGCTTAAGAAAAATTCACCTTGATTAGAAGGAAATTTTTAAATTTACTTTTCTTTTTTTCTCAGATATTGCAATATTGATAAACCTATTCTTTTTAATTTTTTTATTATTGATTTATTCATGTATAATGCGTTCAATTGTTAATGTATATTTTAATTACGAAATACACCGTTATGAATATATTCATATCAGTTTCTTAATTTCATACTTCTTGAAATTGTTCCAGTTTATTTATGTTTATTTTTAAAGAGATTTTACAATATTTACAATGCGGTAAACTCTGTAAAAAAATTGTTCGATGTAAGCCACCATCCGGTTCCAAAACTGTACAACAGCTAAAGCTATTCGTTTGCAAATAGTGCAATACCAGGGCACTTCGTCAGAAAGGTAATTTTGTTCTACTATGAGGATAAAGCGGACAAGATAGTTATTATAAATTAGCAGATGCAAATAAGTTCAGTTGTTTGTGATTAATATTTATTGAGATACGTTCCAAAATCAGCGCCTCTCAAATCGTCTTGGTATAGAAGTAACTTTTACCACTTTTTTTAAAAGAATTTTCCGGTGATGGATGCAAGGACCCCTTCGAGGCAGTTCATTTTAATTTAATTTCGCCGCAAATAATTTCTACCCACTTACCTATGACAGCAGCCAGGATGGGGAGAATGAGTCCCACAGACAGGATGCATTTCATATTTCCCTTGGACCGCTTAACTTCTCCGGACCCCGAAGACCCAGAGGAGGAAGCGGAGGAGGATGCTGAAGAGCGGGAACTTCTATGGGTCCTCCCATAGTGAATGAGTGGCGAAGTCCTTCGCGTGCTGTATCCCATTGCACTGCTCACACTCTCGCGACTCAGTGGGGACTGCCGCAACGCAACTCTGGTTTTACTCGTTTCACCTGACTGGAATGGTGGGGATGGGGGGAGGGGGTGCACACGATAACAGTAAAAGTCGTGACGTCACCGCTTCAATTGTCGCTTCGCTCGGATAACTGGAGCATCTGGTCCCGATGCAGCGAGAAAGCGAAGGGAGTGCGGTGTAATCACTTCGCACTGGGGATCCATAAGCGCACCCCTCAAAAGTTCGACGTAAACACGGCGGGCTAACACCAACCACTGGGCTGCTGGTTTGCGCAATCCTGCTAAGCAAAAGAACGCGGTGGTGGCCATAAAGAAAGAAAAAAACGAAAGAGAGAGAGGGAGAAAGATTGGCTGGGTGTACCCTCAGGTGTTTCTACCTAAATGTCGGTCACCCAAATTTCTCGACAAGTGATGTCACATGGAACTTCCTCTCCGCTACTCTTCCCGCCAGCTGACCTTGTAAGCGAACGTGAGGTAAATGTCCCCAGACGCTACCTTCGCTTCTGTGGCAGCTTACTGCAATAAGTGGTTTATTGGAAACAGAACTGGAACACCCAGTTACCCAAACACTTGCAATAACCTTTGGGGTGAGAATATCCGTAGCCACCCCCTCACTTAAGGAAAGGAAAACAATTTAGGGAGTTTCTGTGGAAAAGGACGGACGGACGAAAGAGGAGTTCATTCTGTACGAAGGAAATAATTTGACCTCTGTGTGTGTGTGTGTGTGTGTGTGTGTGTGTGTGTGTGTGTGTGTGTGTGTGTGAGAGAGAGAGAGAGAGAGAGAGTATATGGGTACGAAGCGTGATAAAAAAGTTCGGGGACTGAACTGAAAATGATAATGCTTTTCGGTTATTCGGGTGGATCTCTCTCGACAGTCTCCTTGGCACTGCATATACTGATTCCAACGATTCTGCCAACTTCTGGAAGTGATAAGGCTTCTTTTGGAATTGCTGACAGTTCTTTGGTCGCGTTCTGAGTAATTTTCTCAGTCGCCTCAAATCTATGCCCTTTCAAGAGGGCTTTAATGTGACAAACACGATCCTCACATTTGATTGACATTGTCTTACTGTTTTCGGCATTGGAGAATCTTCCATTGGGAGGGCTGGGCTTTTATTTCTTGGTCATAGCTATACACCTACGATTCGCCACCAATAATGATAGAGGAAAAAAAGAATGGGTCACACTATGTTACTTCCATCCTCACTGGATACTACAGAGTGCTAGCAGAGGTCATCAGTGAGGATTCGAGGCACAAACATGGCTGAAATGCCTCACATTTCCAAATCTTGTTTTTATAATTGACTACTACGTTGGTTGGAGAATTACCAATTTCACTGGCAACATCGCAGATAGTTAACCATCGATCGCTCAAGAAATACAAGCGACTGAATCACTGGTTTTTAGGCCACACATAAAGCGCTTATTAATCAAACCATTCAAAACTTTCTTTAAAATAGGCAAGTAGAAATCTGTAAATTTTTTATTTAATTTTTAATATACTAATACACGGATTATCCATTGTAAATTAAGAAACTACTGGATATTAGAAGGATTAGCTTTGCTTAAAACGCCTGTTGTCTTTACCACGTCTGTCTGTCTGTCCGTATGTAACAACTCGACTCCTAGTCGATGGATTCTCATAAAATTTCATATTTGGCTCTTTTAGAAAGACTTCTACAGCCAGATTTCATTAAAATCGGGCCAATATAGATTTACCAAATTACTAAAGTGTTAATAGCATACTGCGATCTTAAGTAGGTGTCTCTGTTCATTTAATTAAGTCACTGAGCGTGATATGCGCTGTTCAATTCGACGTCTGTGATTATGAACTATTACAAAACGTTCAGTGAATTCCTTGCATGTTTAGTGAAGCGAAAACAATTATTAGTTAATCAGTTAGAAATTATTTGCTAACAAAATAATTAGTTGTTTACTTCCACTTCTATTAATCGCAGGAAAAGAAAAAAAAATAATCACCTAATTTAAGAAATAAAAGTCGAATGCGTTTGAAATGTGCCTGAAATAAATTTTACATTTGTACTTAAAGTTATTTTATTTTAGTTGTGCGTTTAGGAATATTCCATACAGAGTAAAACTAAATTTATATTCAAATTCAAATTTGGAAAACGTGAATTAAGTTTGGTTACCTTTTCGACATTTGTTCATATCAACTCACTAGCGCCACTGGTGGCGATTATTAGAAAAACTGAAAAACTGAAGAAATAGGAGAAGGGGAGGGGAGGGGGCTGCGATTTTCACGGATCACTTAATTTGATGTTTTTTTTTTTTAACTTTGGTTTCTGCTAAATTATAAATTAAAATACTAAAAATGATATCGTTTAGTTATCGCGAGAAATTTAAGATTACAGTTAGTTTTAGAGCTTGTGGAGGTTTTAGGATTTCAGGAGCTTTATGAGCTTACCATACATGCAAAATCATTTGTTACTGCTAATTAAAATTATTTTTACATATTTATATAAACACACTCCATGTAATGAGGATATGAAATTGTATCTGAGGTAAATGATCATATAAAATAATAACGGCAAACAACTAAAAAAAATGTGTATAATTAAGAAAAAACGAGTATTTAAGGTTATTATTATATTAAAACCACTCTTATACCACGTGAAAATTAATAACATAGTTTATTAGGCTGTTCGCCTACATTAGGGTGACGTTTTGGGTATCTTACCGATACCCATCATCAGACCACACTGCTGACAGTTGTTGTTTGTTTGTTATTTTTGGTTTTTAGGAGCATCAGCAACTAAGGCCATATTGCTCCAGGATATGCAGTGGTCATACCCTGACCTTTCCGCATCCTCCGTATTTGGTGGTCACGGACTCGAACCCTGGTCTAATCAAGAAGCGTGTGCTACGCATTACTGCTCCTGCCCACCTGGCTACGGAGGGCCACTCCTGACAGACTCCTTCTACAGATGCTCAAGAAACATGATGTGTTTCTGATGATAGGTATCGGTAAGATACCCGAAACGTCACCCTAATGTATAGTAATGTAGGCGAACAGACTAATAAACTATATTATTAATTTTTACGTGATATAATAGTGGTTTTAATATAATGATAACTTTAATGGAAAACAACCACGTAGCGTCCTTCCCTAACTATAATGAGTATTTAGAATTTCAAATCAGGCTGGAAATTGTTGGGGGGGGGGAAGGATTCGGTGGAACGCCCAATTGCGAATTTCTAATCCGAGAAAGAAGAAGAATAATGCTGAACCCGGAAAACTGTGCTGTTTCTTGTAAAAAAATTGACTTGTAAAAAAAGTAATAATAAAATAAATAATAATAATAATAACATTATAAATATGTTTCAATTCTTTTTTCAATTTAATTGTTTTTTTATGAATTATATCCAATGAAATGAAATATTGACGTTATTAATTTATTTTATTTTAACTTAAAGCTTTATTTTAACTTAAACCATTGCATTATTACTGCTGTATATATAAACTTTAAGGCAAATTTAAGAAAATTTAAATAAAGTAAATTAAACATAAAATATAATTTATACTTGTCGACATAAAATTTCATATTTCGTCTTACGATAATCGACAAATTATTTATCAAATTTATTTAAAATATATTTCTAAAAAACCATATTCGTTTCACATTCCAGCGTGGGAGGGCACGAGCGGCTAAATCCCAAAGTTATTTTGATTGGCTCTTTACTCACTCACAACCACACCGTAATCTTAGCTAGAATTTACAACTTCACAGTAGTTTCGCCTTGTACTGAGCTCAACAAATTATTCGTTCAACTTATTTTATACAATAGAAACTTCAGCTGTTGGGCGCCAACGTTCAAGAGGCGCCCGAAAACCTGAAACTTACATACACATATGACGAAAATTTTAAAGATGGGCGCCGAATTTCAATTGGCATCCGGTCCCCACATACCCTAGGAACGCCCCTGTCTAAAAGCAAGTAAGACTTGACTAAGACAGAAAACCTTTTCCTCCATAGCAACCAGTTGCGTTGGTATTGCACTACTGTCAATATGACGTCATACTGAAATTATCTCGTTGTTGGATTGCTTTCTCCCCCAAATTTTGGCGATTTTGAGAGGGGGGGGGGGTGAAATCTTAAGCAGTTGGTTTCCTGAAAGGCAGTTTCTCCCCTCGCTGGAATGGAAATGATGACTCTGAATAATTTCTAAATTATTTTGGAGTTAAAACAACTTCTTGGCTAAAAAAAATAATTTAGTATTGAAACTTATTTTTGATAAACAGTTTTGATCAAACGAATTTTCTGGATTACTGCTTATGTCTCCGGAGTAACAATTTAAAAAAAAAAAAAAAAATCCTAAAAGTTTTCACTGTAAATTTTGGATTTACATTACAATATTGCCACATACAGTTAGGAGGGTTATAGCTGCAGCGATTATGCGGCCCCATGTAATCTATAAACGGAGCTAATTAGTTCGGTTGCAGGTCGAGTTTATTCATCTCTTTTCAGTGCCTAAAATAACGTCTTTAAGTGAAGAGGACTTGATAGAGTGTACACCCAGTCAAGTTCCTCTTTTTCTTACAGTCTATTGTTATATGGAGTCATGCACCAGCCAGGAAGATCGATTTGCAGTCCATTATTAGAATCTTATTGCGCAACATGCATTTGTGTCAGAGGTATTCCGTCGACCTGATTATATCTAAATCAGTTTGAGCTTTACACTCACTTAGCTAAAAATAAAGACAATAGCTTCCCCTTAGTGCGTGTGGTGATAGTTAGTCGGGTTGGGGGGGGATGAAACCTTTAAGTGCTCACAGATCCCTGCATCATCTTGATAGCAAACTGTGAGTTGCACGAAATGCTACTCATCCGGAAGAGGAATAGCGTTTCTAGTTACCCTTAAGAAAGGCTAAAGAAAATGTTTCCTTAGAACAAAGTAGAGTACCACTTCTTAAGCCAAAGGCAAACATTATCAGTGCTACAAAGTCCCAAGTTTTAAATCACAGACGTGGAAGCATATTTAAGACTACAGAGTACCTGGGAGAAACTGTCCAAGTTTGCCGAATAATTTGAAAAGGCGGTTATAACCTAAAAATTTCCTTGGGAGCTGTGGTTGAGGCGGAGAGGTTGGTGAAGTTCAAAGCGGAACTGGAAAATCTACCATAGCGGAGTGGTCAAGCGCGAGGCTACAGAAGTACAAGCGTTTGAGTGGCCGTGGTTCAGGCTCACGTGACTACTAAATACTTGACAAAAAGTCAACTTCTGCATCGGTTAGCCATTTTAAAGCCCTGGGTTATTCCGGGCATAAAGAAATAGGAAAATCTGCCCGTGAAAACACATAATTGTATGGTATAGAGGAAGTCTCACCGAAACCACTTCCTGTTTCGAAGATTTCTGTGTCAACTCTTTCCTTTTTGCTGACCGACAGAAAAAGATTTCTCCGGAGAGATAGAGATACGGATGTGCTGAACTCCGTAAGCAACGGATCTGTCTGGGTGACCCGTGACGAAGAAAACAATGGATAAGTACGTCAGTCAGTCAGTGTCGCCTCTTAACTAAATACAAAAGACGTCAAGCATCGAGGGTGACTCGCGCTCTTTGAAGAATGTTTCTCTTTGACCTTTTCTCTTCGCTTTTCTGCTTTTTAAGATGATTGCGAGCTACCGTGGTTTGGGATGAAGGCCGTTTACCTCCATTTCGTCTGCGAAGCTACTGCCGACCTAGAAACAGAACAGAAGAGACAATTGCAGCGACGGATTATCGCTGTTTAGGAAACGCAAGGGAGACGGCCATTAACGTCAAGTCTCGCACTTGACCTCACTTCCCGTGAGACACGAGAAGTGCAACTCAAGAAGTTCGACTTTCAGATTAATTATTAAACAGAGTTCCTTTTTATACTCAGAGATGGGAGTCACGGCAGCCACTACAACAGCGCTAAGTTAGCAGTGAGCTGGCTTTAATTTTTTTTCTTTTTTTTGGGGGGGGGGGGGTTCGTATATAAGAAACCGAAACAGAAAAGAATTATATCATTCGAATGAAATAATCAGATGAAATGATCGAGTGAAATAAAAGCTGATTATACCATTCAAATGAAATAATTCGATTGTATCATTCGAATGAAATACTCCAATAATTTTTCATAATCGAATGATTTGTTATAATCGAAATAATGGTTTATGATCCCTTGTTTACGGGTAGGCATAGTCCATGAAGGGATAGAGGGGGTGATGTCTCAATTTGCAGATGAATCATAGATTGGTAAGTAGTTAATGAGCACGGCCAAGCAGAGCTTCTTCAGATTACCTAGATAGACTTCAGGGATGGTCAGAAAAGTGGCAGCTATGCTTTAATCCAGAAAAGTGCTCCTGGGGAACAGTAACCCCAAAATAACTTATACACTTGGTGGAGTTGAACTAAGGGACTTGGGAGTTACGATACGGTCAGACATGAAGTTCTCCGAGCATTGTAGACTGGTTGCTAGGAAGGCCATGGTGTCCTATCGATGATTTATCGAACATGGGCCTGGCGTAGTCCAGTGGTCATGGGCGAGAGTGCATAGCAAGCGTTTCTTGAGTGGACCGGGGTTCAAGCCCCTGACTACTAAATACGATAAATACTTGGTTGTCTTGCCGGAGTATAAACAGAAATTTAGAGATAAGGACGTCATAATGCCATTATATAAGACTATTGTTAGACCACACTTGGAATACTCTGTTCAAGTATGGAGACCACACCTAAAGAAAGACTGGTCTTCTTGAAAGGGTCCAAAGAGAGTAACTTGCCTGGTGAGATCGGCAAAAGGGTGTCCATATGAGGAACGACTTCAAATATGTAGGCTGCAGAGCTTGGAAACTAGACACCTTAGAGGAGATTTGATTCAGGCATCAGTAAAATGAATGAGGACGAAATTTTATAAATGATTCTAGAACTAGGGGCCATAGTTTCAAGTTACAGGGGCAGTTGTTTAGATTGGATCGTGGAAAGTTTTATTTTAGCCAGCGAGTTATAAATTACTGGAATAAGTTCCTACATGGGTAGTTGAGGCTGACAGTTTGGGGAAATTCAAAGGTCAGCTGGATAATTACCTACGGTAGGAAGGAAATGCACAGGTTGTTTATTTCCTTTACTTTTATTATTTATTAATTGTTTATTTACTTCTTTTTTTTTTTTTTTTTGGCTGGTGCAGCATAGCCTTCAGGCCTTAAGCTTGCTTGCACCATATGGCCGTTACTAATACAGATATTAGATGTACAGATGTTAACGTGTTAAGTGATTATGAAATTATCCATAAGTTGTTTCTATTTAATATTTTTTCCGAAACCAGATGGACCTAGATTAATACAGTTTCAAACTCTGTATGTAAAAGCATCCAAAATAAATAATAACTGTTAAAAAAAAAAAAAAAAAGGAGAAGAAGAAAAAAAAAGTTGGAAAAATTAAATTTTCCAAGTGTAATTGCCGCAGTTATTTCCGCTGTACCCCTTAGAACTATTCGCAGAACCCTATGGTCCCTGAAACCCAATATGAAAAATAATAGCTGAGACTAGCAATCCAAATAAAAAAAACGAATATAAGAAGCACCAATATTCTTTGCAATTGGACCAGAACATATCATCAGAAATATTTTGTCTCTTGTAGTACAAGATACACTCATAAAAGAAGAACGCCGGTATTACTCTCTCAAAGAACCCCCTCCCGCAAAAAAAATAAATAAAAAATAAACGAATGAAATTACAGATTCTCGAGAGCGATTATTTGAGAATCCAAAGTTATTCAAGTCTAACCTTTAAGAACTCACCCAATACTTTTCTAAAAAAAAAAAAGAAAAATTATTGGGTGAGTGGCAGAAAAACCAGCCTTATAGAGCACATTTTATGGTAACAGGGAGACCTCAACTATCTTTCAGTTACAATAAGGAACCTCCTAAAAAGAATTATTCAAAAGATAATACTGGTTAAAGATCAGCAACGACTGAACAGGCGACCTCGCTGCAGGAATAAGGCAAGAAAACAGATGTCTTGAATAACAGGAATTACTATTTTGATGTGGGGAGAAGGGGACAGAGCGAGAAAAACATGATATGTTTTAAATAAGAAAAATTCGCTTAAAATATAACCTACATAACCAGATGAAAGTCAGATATCAGCCAATCGGATGAATGTTTCCTCGTCAGATTCTAATTTTAAGAAATAATAATAAGTTCAGGATAAGGGAAGCCTGTGGTTTTCTCGTATTCGAAAACATTTCCTTGTAAGATGTCTTTCTAAGTGTACGTGCCAGCTCTATTTACTTCGAAGAAGAAGTCTCAGTCTGTTTGCTTAATCTCTAGCCACAATTACTGTATTTTATTAAAGATTACATACATAATACGTTTAAATAAACCTACTTTGCGCGTATAGATGGAACAATGAAGATCGGATATTTAATAAAGAATCTGTTAGATATGGTACATGTGGATCAATAAAGAATCCAATGGAAAAGAGGTTAAGGTTACAAATTAGAAGTCAAGTAAGAAATACATACTGCAAATAAAGATATGGGCATAAATAAAACGGAGTGAATTGATTAGTATTTGTAATTTGAAACAACTACTTGATAATGTGGCATTTAAATTTCTTTGATAACATTTCTTTGCTGAAGAAAGGTTTCTTTGTGCAAATGCGAAGCTAAGGATGCTCGATAATGAGGTTTGGCCACGTTTTCTTTTAGACAGATCCCCAAAGGCATGAGGTGTCCAGATAACATTGTGTTATTGTCTCTCCGAAGTGAGAAAATAATGAATATGTGCTCAATGAAATCTTGCTGACAGATAAGGCAATTTTCAAGGAAACAGAACAAAACACAGTTGGGCATGTTAATAACACAATTGTGTTTATTAGACCGCTGAGAATGTCTAAAATGAAAAGAAATTAAACTCTCCAGGTATTGTTTTTTGAGCTTGGATTGCTCTGAAAGAATTATTGGGCCACTTTTTTTCCGGAAATGTTTTCACGGATATTCAGCCTACTGACTTATCAATGTTGCTAAGACATATCCTAAAATTGAAGAAAAATACCTCTTTTTTTAGTAATTAGTATTAGCCATAACAGAATTGCTGCACAAGCAACAAAAAAAAAAAAAAAGAAAAAAAGAGCTTGAAAGTTTGAGCTTGATCTGACTTTTGATGCGAATACACTTTCAATCGATGTTAAATCGATGTTTCAATTGATGTTAAAAGCTTTCCAAGGACCATTTCTTATTAAATGATATTAATATTACAGATCAGAAGCATTCCATTTTTTTCTTTAAAATTAATTTAATTTTTTAAACTTGTTTTTCTGTGATTAACTGAAGTGAAAATTAAATATTATCTTCTCATCAATTAATTACTAAGATTATAACTTTATAAAACACTTAATAAAACTATAGTTTTATTATCTAAACTGATTGGTTCAGTTTAATTAGAATTGTATAATATTTATTACTCTTCTCCTATATACTTTTAAGTGTCTTTTTTCTCTGTATCGATTCACAAGCGACTTTTTTCTCTGTATCGATTCACCTCATTTACTAGTCTTGCATATCAATACCTGTAAAGCATGCACGGAATGTCTAAAACTAACAACGCTGCATTAAAACTACATTTATTTTAAGAATTTCTTTTTTTTTTTTTTTCATATTACTGTACAAAAAAATAATTATTAATAGCCGAATTCCTATTGGTCTGGTTTTAATAAAATTTGAGAAGGCTCGACAAATTTCCTGTATAAGCTAAATATAAAATTTCATGAAAATTCGTTGAATGGGAGTCCTTCTGTTACGTTCTGTGATTGACGTGCAATTTGGTCAGGCTAGCTGCCAAAATCTTACTGAATCTTACTGACATAACCACTTTTTTTACCACGTGGAGTTTTAATCATAGCTATTCATTAATCATAGCTAAACTAATATACACAATATTGTGACGTTGCGGGTGTCTTGCCGTGCTGCTGGTCGCCCTCAGACCTAAAAAGGAATGGCCCATTTCAGCACGGTCTGTTGATGGGTATCGGCAAGATACCCGAAACGTCACACTATTGTATATATTAGTTTAGGCTATGATTAATGAATATATATTAAAAACTCCACGTGGTAAAAGAGTGGTTAACAACCACTTAACGTCCCTTCCCAACTATATTACTTACTGACATTACATACCCCTGATGCTAACATTTATTTCTGTTGTAAATAAGTATATACAGTATTACTTGTTTACAACAACCATGTGTGTTTATTGCAACTTTGTAATATATAGGCACAATCACTCTGACTTAATTCGAAAGGTGCCAATTGCCTAATGCTAAAAAGCGCCACAATATCAGATTTAGGCGACAGGGGTACAATGTACAGCTGCCCTACTCTGGCTACGCCACTGCTTCAAAAATATAGGACAAATTTTTAGTGGGTATGGCTTTTGAATTTTTTTATCGTTTTCTCGGCGTTATAGATTTTTTACACTTATCAGGCTAGTTCTGCTACGAAACAATTCTCGTGTTTGTTGCTGGCTATTTGCGTTATTTATTATTATTTTTTCCCCCAGAAATTAATAAACAGGAGATGAAGCCAGGCCATTCGTTTCAATATAGTTCAAAACCAACGCTGCTCGTTGTGCAGGCAAAGTTGAGCATAAAGACGTATAGTGTAATGAACCGTCTTATGGTAAAGAACTGTCTATAGACATAAATAGTCTTACAAAAGGTGTTTTTGAAAGATTAGTTTTTTTATTTATTAATTTTTTCATTATTACTTTTCTTACTCATGACGAAAAAATAAAAGCCGCGTCCACTCTACATAGCCGTTAAAAGATTTAAAATCTCACGCGATCATAAATGTGAAAATTTTTAAAATCTTTTTTAAAAATAGTAAGAAAGAGAAGAAAATAATACTTTCTTAAATGTTATATAGATTTTGAATTTTTAAAATTATTGTTAAATTTAGTAAAATCCATTTTTTAAATCATAAGCAGAAATATGTTCATAATCAAGTTTTAAGCATGATAAATGGGAAACCTCGAACCGACGGGCCAACTTAGGCTCGCGAACCCTCATAACCTGCTGGTCGTTAAAAATATATAAACTGCAGGCAGTTTAATATTATATTTTTCGAATAAAAGGAATTGCTGATGTAAATTTAAAAAATACTCTGTGCATTGCTACAACAAATATGAATCCAGATTCACTGATAAAAATAAACAGTATCAAATCTCTCATTAAATATTATAAAAATAAAATATTCTAATTTTTATTACTGCCATTGTATTTGTATTTTTTTACTATTGTTGTATCTAGTTTTTCTTAATAATGAAATTAATTATGTGCATGGATATATAAATATTACAATAAATAACATATGCATAAACAACTTTTTCAATATAAAACTATTTATGACAATTTTTTCATTATACACCATTTTTTTCATTATACACTTGCTTTCTTGCATCACATGCCACTACTACTATTTTAATAATCCTAAATATCGTGGAAAGCTAAAAAAAAATGGCCCGTGTGTACCTCACAGACAGTTTATTTGGCCCGCCATTTATGGAAGAAACTAACAGTTTCATCCTTATATATTATATGGATAATGTTTCTTCTTTAATTTTCAGCGGAATTCATGTTTTTTTAAGTAAAAAGTGTAAAACACACAACTTTCTTAAATGGTTAAATTTTTTAGTAAAAAGTAAAAAATACAAAAATCGTTCTAATGCATTGTGAAAAAGTTTACACGTATCAGGCGTAACGTCACCGTTTTTGTAACAATTCTGGGCTACTACTGCCAGGATAAAGAAACCTAAATAAACGAACAAAGAACATTGTAGTGACACAATTGTAGAATTTTATTAAATAAAAATATAAAATCATTTTGGTCTTATGTCAAATGTCATTATTCCTTAGGGGCGATATTTAAAGAAGATAAGGAAAGTATGACAGCAAAATTAATTTCTTCATGAACTATCCCAATTTGTAGCGCCTATTGTTGCTGAATAGGGTTTCAACGATCTTGTTGAAGCGTGACGTACCCCTTAATATGACCTGAATACATAATGAAACCTCTTCGAAAGATCAAACATCCCAAATCATCAATCACCACCGTCCTATATTACATACCTAATTGTGTACTAAGTTGTTTGCATAGCTGCTGCTAGCCACCCTCATGCACCAGATCCTCCCAAGTTCAGTCCCCGTAAATCCACTACTCTCTGTCAAATAGGATAACTGTGACAAATTCCTTCTCTCTCTAATAAGCTGTGGGGGGGGGAAGCTTTCTAAGTACTATTGAGAAAAAGAGGACTATCTACATGTTAGTACACAGCCATCATTCTGTGTGTACCACGGTCTGCTATTGTACAAACAGAGAGTGAATTGGTTATGATATACTTCAGGGAGTGATCCTCTTTAACTTTATGTTTACTGCCACTGAAATCTTGTTACTAAGACGTGCCTTTTTATTGTAAAGAAAATATCTGTATCACGATGCTGCCAAAGAAACATTTTAAGAAAATATAATTTTCTATCCAGCAAAGGAAGTGTTTCAATGTGTTGTGCATACAGCGCTGTTTTCACTTCGACTTCATATAAGGATGTCGAAGTGAAAACTTTTAATGTCAATGAGGATCCTTCGAAATCGCGTCCCGATTTCTGGTGAATGCATGAAACTGTGAAAATACGACACGTAAAAGCTTTTTACGACCCATCAAGGTGGTTTAAATCAACTTGGACCGACGAGTGACCTTCAGAAGAGAAAATGATCGAATTCTCATGACTGGCTTTAGACATCCCTTCAGTTCGAGTAATTACACCAGGAAATAGAATGTAACGGAAATACCAGGACAGACTAATCGTTATGAAAAGGCTGCAGCCAGTTCGAAGACCTAAATAAAGTTCCTTTCTTCTCTTAGCTGTCTGAAGACAGCACGAATCCTTTCGTGGCTACACCGGACTATTTGCTTTTTGGACTTCAACTTCTCATTTGAATTGTCCGGCACGTGACCCGAACTGCACGAAATGAAGAAAGTCCAGTTAGGCTTAGCTGATGCATGGTCATCGTCCTGTCGTTAATGAATAGCCGGATGACACGTTCTCGTCAAAAACCAGCTTTGTTTCTTGAGATATAAATGTGGTGCCACAACTCACCTGTGTATGTCCTCCGATGTTCTAGAAATGTCAGGAAATGTGCTCGTACAATAACTTTCACATGGTTATGCACATTCTTTTCTGATATTAATAGGATCACAGCACACACCTTTGGTCGAAATGCAAGTTTTATTCTCTTAATCCTCAATATCGTTGAAATCATTATAATTCTGTATTCCAGTTTCGAAGAGTTCCAACATATGTAGAATAATTTTTAAAAAAATCGCTAATTTTCGGTTCCGGGAAAGAATAAATAAATAGCAAGTTTCTATCATAATGGAATTATAAAGGCGTTCTAATAATGCTCACTCTTTAAATATCAATTTTAAATAGAAGTAAAATTATAAAGAAAATCTTTTAAAAAAATTGAAATATATTATTTTATTTTATATTCTTGTTTCAACTTTGAAAGACTCCCACACCTATTTATCACACAGCCCGACCTTTGTCACACCAGAGCGAACAATATACAGTTAAAAGGTGCTAATCACATCTCACTCAAATTTCATTTTCAACAGAAAGAAATTGGACTAAAACAACGAAAAGAGAAACTGAAATGCATATTTTATTTTATTACTTAAAAAAATATGTACATGACCGGAATATCTGTTTACAGCGAACAGAATGGATTACATACTACACTGCTCAACGAAATTATCAGAACACGTAGAAAACGTGTTGTAACTCGTGATATGAAGGGGGAAATTTTTGTAAGGTGGTGTACCATAGAATAACGATGAAATGAAGAGACAGCGAGAAACTTCTGACAGGTGTAAAGGACATTTGTAAGGTTTGTATAAGAATTATCAAAAACGGTCATATTACAGAAGTTTATGCAAGATGTTTGAAAATATGGTAGTATGATCCCCTCCAACGGCTAAACAGGCCTGACAGCGGTGAATCATGCTCCATATGTGCGTGTGTATAAGATTCTGTGGCCTCAAACTGCATTCTTCCACCGACGCACACCTTAGCTCACCAAGTGACCAAGAAGTTGGCTGTCGGTGCACAATGCAATGCCCAAGGGTGTCACAGATATGTTCAATTGGATTTAAGTCTGGTGATTGTGCTGCCCATGGCAGTCTTGGATATCTTCAGTTTCAAGAATTCTTAAACCACTTCAGATCTATGTGCAGTGGCGTTGTTGTGCATGAAAAGAAAATCTGGGCCAACCGCATCCCTAAAAGGTTGCACACAGGGTTCGAGGATCTGTTCTCGGCATCTCTGCGCAGTTACGGTACCCTTATCAAAAACATGAAGAAGGGCGCGGCCGTTGATTCTGCCGCAGTCGAGAACATCACCTCCACTGTAAGTGTCCACTTCTTTGATGATGGAGGGATTGTACCGCATTTCACGTTGTCACCAAATGACTAAAATCTAGAATCTGTTTGTAGGCTAAAACGGAACTCATCAGAGAGCAGAACTTTACCTCATTTTTCAGGACTCCAAGACACATGTTCATGGGATCAGTTTCGACGAGCTCTGCGGTAGTTTGGAGTTAACGGGGCACAAATACTGGCTTTCTTGTGAAATTAATGAATTGAATTCAGTCTTCTTAATATAGTCTGGTAGGAAAGGTTTCAATCTGTGGCCACAGCAACCTCAAGAGACAGTTGATGACAGGACATCGTAGGGTTCTGTCTTGCCTAAAGCTACGGTAACAGCAATCGAACTTTGGCTCTTTAAAAGCGACTACATTTGTCCACAAACTCTGCCTCAAGTAAGTAATATCGTTTTTTTTTTTCAGATTGACCGAAAAAAACTAACTCAGAGAAGCGTTTTTAGAAAGAAACTATTTGAATTTCAGCATTAACCCTGTCGTTGCAATAGTACCACGTTTCTCGTCATATTATAAACCTGCATTAAAAAATTAATAATAATTAGAGAGTGAAATTAAGCCAGAATGAACTGTAGTCAGTGTGCACAATTAAAAGAATGAACTGAAAATTCGTTTCTGATGTAAATTATTAGGCGTTATCGGCAGAGGGCATCCGTTATGGAAACGTGCTTTTCCTGATCACTTGAAGCTGAGAAAATCACTTCGCTTCTGATTTCGGATAGAAATGACTTACTGCATGTGTTAAATATTAAATAGCACGAAAAGTACGTTGAAAGGACTAGATTGGGACACTTTGTCATGGTGATAGAGCGAAACGCGCACATGATACTCGTTATTAAGTACAGCGGGAGGTAGACCGTGACGTGATTTAGCGTTCTAACCTGAAAACTTAAAAAAAAAATACGTTTATTTATATGAAAAGCCACACAATTGCGATGTATCAGTGGCCAGTTCAGATTATGTGAGAAGTTTTTAATTGGGAAAGTAGAGCAGCTATTTCAGTAAGCGATATTACAATGGAAAATAAAACTATTTATTGCGGAATGGAAGGCAAATGATTGCCGGTGATGCGGGCAAGATAAAAAGTAGTTAAGGGTTACTGGAAACTGTCGACACATCTGAGATACTCGCACTACGCCCTTTTAATTAACGCTCTTTTATTCCATCGAATTTTAAGAGCGTATTTTTCGACAATACATGCGTGTTGGAGTGTGTGTGGATGAGCGGTGAAGATACTACAGGTTAGATGGGTTGAAAAGCAGGAAACTAAGATAAATGAAACTTCACGGGGTTAAGTGGAATAAAAGGGAGGCCAGGTGCAAGTTATCGAGGTTAATGATCTTGAGTGCGTCTTCTGAGATTGCTCAAGGTAGCCAAATCCCTCTGTGGGCAGAAATTTCACCATTATACCGCTAAATGCTATTCGTCAGATTTTTACTTAGTCTATGTGTGTGTGTGGGGAAGGGGAAGTGGAAACTGAGGACTCTCACAATACAACCCTCATAAAATAAAATAAGAAACCCCAATAAAATATACGCCACATTGGTGTATATTATATTCCTTAGGTTTCGACGATTTTGATCAGGCTAACAGTAGAAAACTTGCTTCTTCTCCAAATAGTAGTCGAACAGTCTGGTCTCCTGCCAAAGCTATTGGTTGCAACTTCTGTCCATCTGTGCTCTCACCTCTGTTACGATCTCATCGTTTTGTTACATCCTCGGCCAAAGGAAAAGCCGACTTATAAGCATCCTACTTTTCTTCTACTCGTATATCGGTGATCTTGATAAACCATTCCTACCATTACTAGTGCACTCAACTCAAAGCTTGCCGTGATCTTCTCACAGAAAGAGGTTACAAAAATACTACACAATCTTGATGCCAAGGAAACTCCGTGTCACGATGACATTTTTCCATTTGTTCTCAAAACCGATGCTTCTTTTTACACTTTCTTATTCAACTGGCATTTTTCTTTCTGCTTGTAAGTTTGCTCATATCCAGCTAGTTCTTAAAGAGGGCGACAAATCCCTCCCATCTAATTATCGTCCCATTGCACTTCTACTCTTTCTACAGTAATGGAGAAATCCATTAACCGCCAACTCCGAAACTATTTGGAAACCTTTCATCTGATGAGTGATCACTAGAATGGATTCTGTCAATATATATACAGGCTTATGTTATCCATCTATGGACAGATTCAATGAAAAATCTGGTTCTAACTCGAGCAGTGCCCTTGATATTTCTAAGGAATTTGATCGTGTCTTCTAAACAAACTTCCATCTGACAGATTTCGGACTGTTTTTTGCAAATGAGTATTCAGTTTTCTCTTTGACCGCTCACTGCCAATGACGTTCTGTGCCTTCTAAGTTCCCAAATAATGCTAATTCCCATCCGTTGCTGATGATAGCACATTTCATCTCACCTTCCAGTTTTAGAAATCTTGTCCTTCACAAAAAACTTCAACTTGTCGAAATATCCACTACCAGTTCCTTAAATTCTGATCTCCAGCTAATTATTCAGTAGGGCAAAGATATCAGTCTTCTCTTAATATCACGCAAAAAGGATTCTTTTGCTTTTACGTTTATTTTCGATGACACTCACATTTCTAGACAAGATCACATATCGCTATTAGAGATTAACCTGATTTCTAATCTCTCTCTTGGCATAAGCACATTACAAAGATTGCTTCCTCTGCGTCTAAGAAACTGGGTTTTCTCTTTCACTGTCGGAGTTACTTTTCTTCTAAACAGCTGTTCACTCTGTACAAATCTCAAATCAGCCTTACCATGGAATATTGTTCCCACATCTGAGATGGTGCTCCAGAACCTCTCTCTCAAGCTTCTAGATTCCATTCAAAAGAGGACAGTTAAGTTAATTGATGATTCTCTTACAAATTCTCTCCATTTGCTGTTTTAGAGACGTTCTGTTTCTGCTGCATGTCTTTTCTATAGATACTTCCATGGGCACTGTATCGAATATCCACTGCTACTGCCATCTATAATTGCATTGCCCTAGTTCTAATCATTCTGACAACGTTCCACAACCAGTCCACCCTTTACTGTCCAACTTCAAACTCACAGAACCAACTTTCCTTCACATAAATGTTAACAAATATCTTCTGGATATTTTTACGCATTTGGATATTTCACGAAAATAATAAATAAAAAGAAATATGCAAACAGTACTCGTTATTTGATAACTAAAAATAAAAGGCGTATTTTTGATCCTGGAGACAGAAATTTTTCGCTTCTTTTTATCTATTATTATGAACACTTTCAATAAACAATATTGTATAATATGTTCTGTTCTCAGTTTCTTCTGTATTGTATGGTGTGAGTAAATGCTTGTTGATGTTCGGAATTCTGTTTACGTGAAACTTGTACATTTTTTTGAAACGTGCAAGGTTCGGAATTTTGCTCGCATGAGGATTTGGTTTTACTTCATGAAGTAGTCCCTCTTAGGGGAACAGCTTCTAGGACACCAATTCTGTAGCCAAATATAATAATAATCAGGAACTCACTAGACAAACTCTCGGTGTTTTGTTTTCTGCACCAAATTCTATTTGCAACCGCGTTTTTAAACAAAAGTATCATTTTATAAAGAACGATCTATTGTTCTGATATTTATAAAGCGCTAAGATGGCTGCGTTCTCCAACGTCTATTTAAAAATCAGGTTTAAAGTCAACTCGGTGTTCGCATTAAAGCCTGTAAAGCACGAGTCATTGGACTGAAGTGTCCAAAGTTTACATTGTAATAGCGTACCCACAGGGATCGTGATAATAAAGAATATCCCCCCCCCCTCTTTTGTGCTATCGAGAAAACTGTGCTGAGATCAGTGAAGGAAGAGCAGAGAGAAGAAAACATGCAAGTATCTACGGGCCCGGCTACATTTTGACGTGAAAGTAGGTCAGATAAAATTTTGTTTATCTGCAGATCAGAAGCTGCAGATGTACTTTAACGAGATCCTCATTAAACAGCAACCGACAGTCGTCCTGGTCCAAACTGTTGGGCTGTTCCTTTCTGCCCTCCCCAACGAAAATCCCGCACTGATTTCGTTCCGGGATTTTCTCAGTGTAGAAAGTGATGTGATCAGTTCTGTAGAGTCTAGACCACGGGGCAGTTAAGGGAAATGAGGCAGTGACTAATTACACCGCCTTTGGGTGATTGATATGCACGCGATCGCTACCACAGAAGTGGACAGAGAGAAGTAAAAACCACCAAAACAGACGGGGATCACTTCCTCGTGTCACCTTTATTGGGTTTGTGTGCCACAGTATTCGACGCACGATTCAGGCTTTTGCCACCTGCCTCTGTTTATCTGGGTTTTGTTCGAGTGTCTCGAGTAAAATTGTGGCGACGGATTGGTGCTGCTAACACATCGATGTGCAGGAAGTTGTCTGAAAGACCGCTTTTTATGCTCCCACCGAGACTTCGCAGGTGGAAATGCACTACTTTATTTTCTTTTAATCACTTTCTCAGCACGAAACTTGTTTCTGAGCAGTTTCTCCAATCTTCACAGAACTTCCGGGTTTACCAATTAAATAACTGTTGCGTTATTTTGCCTTTGCAAATAATTTTTACTCCACTCTATAACACGCGTCTGTCGCTGACCACAGCGCTACCTCCCAGTTATCTTCATTTTGTCATTCAAATTCAGCGTGGCCATAGCAGCGTGAACTTTTCGATCACACCTCGTATATTTAATCAGTTTCAATAAATAATGATATTTGATATTTTCATAATAATATAAATATACTGTTATTGCTGCTGTCAAATGTACGAGGGGCATTCAATAAATTATCCATCTTAGGTACTTACCATATTTCAATGCTGATTCATGATTTATCATATTCCTACGTATCTCATCTTGAATCATACTAATTTTGATCCCACTATGATTTTAGGTTGTGCTGCTGTAACAGAAAGAAGGAGTCTTTCCTGTATCAAATTATGGATTTGCTGAAATTGGAGCATCGTTCAGTCATCAAGTTTCTCGCCAAAGCCCATTCACGAAAGGATGGTGGCTGTGTATGGCAACAGTACGCCTTCAGAGTACCAGGTGAAATTCTGGTCAAACACAGCTCAAGTGGGGTAGAGAGTCCATCGAAGATGATCCACGACCAAGAAAGCCTGTGACAGCAACCACTCCAAAAATGTGCCAAGCTGTGGAAACCCTTGTGCTCAATGATAGTCGTTTAAAGGTGTCCCAAATCTTTAGGGAATATGAAATATTTGAGGGAACAGTTATGACCATCCTCCATGAACATTGGGTGGCTAAGGTCAGAGCAAGGTGGGTCCCCAGATATTTGACCTCTGTGCAGAAGCAATTCAGAGTATGGTGTTGTGAGGAGAAGTTAGAGCTTTATGTAAGGGATCCTTTTCATCTCCAGAATTGCTATGGGTGATGAAACATGGGTTCATTACTGGGATCCTGAGGCCAAGCAAGAATCAATGCAATGGAAGTACAAGGGTTCTCCCCCACCCAAAAAATTTCGGATATTAAAGTTTTATTTTAGATATGCAGGTGTCCGAATATTAATGAAGGGACGGTGTACGGGTATGGTGATGTGTATGCCTTAGGTACCGGGTGCGTGGGTGATCCAGTAAACAAGTAAACATCCACATGGAAGTCTACTTAAAATAGCTACATGTTTTCGTACATGTCTTCGCCCTCCCTGCACTACGGACTGCATTTATATCCAGAGATTTTACACGGAGGGCATATAAAAGGAAAAAGTGGCCGGAAGTCCATGCAGCAGAGTTTCCAGATTTTTTTTCTCTTGAGACTACGCGGCTGACAATGGGCAAGGGAAATGCCAATTACTGAGAAAGGAACTGAGCCGAACACGCACAGTCTTCTTAGAATTAGGCCTTTGTGTTGCCACACGAGCTGGCAGAGCACCCGTGAAACCATTAAAACCGAGAAAAACTTCATCTGCGAGCCGTAAATCATAATCGTTAGAAGATTTTCGGTATGACCTCGTTGACACTAATTATTGCGAGTCGATTTCGGAAACAAAATGACCGCTCATCTGACGGAACCCTGGCGCAATCAGGGCAGAACAGAAAGCGGTTTCAACAGAATTCTATTGTTAGGTGAGGGGTGGGAGAGGGAAAGTGAAAATGCCTGATGACAAAAGCATACAGAGAGAGAGAATTTGTTTGTTCAGAATTCTGTTTGTTTATTAAACACTTCATACAACTGAAATCATCTCAAGAAAACACACACCGATCTTTGTACTACAGAAAGTGCGTGCGAATAAGAAACAAGGAAACGTTTATGAGTGAGAAGCAGATAACAGACCGAAATCGGTCATTCCAAATTTCAGGCCTCCGATTGTTAAACCTTTTGGTGGTTCTCTCTCCAGGGTTGACTCGCATAAATTTTTGGGTATTATTCTAGATCGTAAGTGTTCCAGCATATTTTGCACCTTCGTGATAAAATAGCCAAGTATACACTACGCTTGTCCGTCTTTCGCATCAATCCTGGGGTATTAACCATCATATACCCTTCGGCTTTTGTACAAAGTGATGTTTGTTCCGATTCGTACCTATGGCGCTGTCGCCTGGTTTTGGTATACTAAGAAGATTGTCATCCAAAGGAAATTCTCCTCTATCCAAAGACGTATGCTCTTAATGATGACTCGTACCTGTTGCACTGTGTCGACAGCTGCGCTCCAGGTTTTAAACGGTTGCCTACCTCTGGATCTCCAAATCGCTTATCGAGGTTTTTGCTATTACCTTAGACATGCAATTCCAGTTGACTTTTTAGACTTCACTGCGATCCTAAAACCGAAAAAACTGGTTGCTGGAACCACCTGATTCAACTCTGGCAAGATCAGTGGTCTTCTTCTTCAAAGGGTATGGTCACAAGAAAATGTATTCCATCTGTGTCCTTTGCCTTACAAAAGTCTATTCTAAAATGGTTCAGTCCGAGTCTCCGCACTCTTTTTCTTCTAACTGGCCGTGGTTCCCTTCGTGCTAAACTTGCTATGTTTAATCTGTCTGATTCTCTCCTCTGTAACTGTGGCAGCCCGGAAGACTGGCAGCAAGTTCTTTTCACCTGTCCAAATTACTTGGATCTTCGATAGCCTCTGTCTACTCTGTGTCAACCATTCTCTCTAGGCAATGAGTCTTCTCTCTTGGACTCCAAAGAAAAATTTCATCTTTGCAAGATTTTGCACATAAAGCCTTTGCCAGACGTGGACAAATCATCAGTAGTGCCCCAATTTCAGGAACTACTCCTATTCCAGCTCTACCTCCAGTCCAGACCAGCATCTCTATCATCACCATCTCGTGATACCACCACCATCGTTGAGACGCCGCTTTGTTTCCCCCACATAACATTCTCCATGATATATAGTGTCGCAAAACACCACAGTGGTGCTTGAGAGACATATTTCTATGCCCTTACCTTCCAAACTTGAGGGGAATGTTATGTGGGGGAAACAAAGCGGCGTCTCAAGGATTGTCTGGGGGAGCACACAAAGGCGATAAGGAATGCGGGCTACGGAAAATCCGCCGTGGCCGAACACTTTTGGGAGAAGCGGCACGAATACTCCCCGGACGAAGCAGTTATCATTGAACGAGCGCATAGATTTTGGGACCACAAGTGGCTCGAGAACTTGTGGATTAGTTCCATTGAGGACAATATTAATAGAGACAGGGGTATGCGTATCTATCCCCTCTTTGAGGCAGTGATCCTTAGAGGTGATGAACGATTCCACATGACGCGTTCCCGAGCCACTTCCGGTTCCGACACGAGAACAGTGCACGTGCCATCGAATCACGTGACTTGTGCCGTGAACCTGCGGGTATTTAAAATTGCACTGTGTGAGGAAGCTTCAGATGTTTTATCGTATTTTATGATACTTTAAACCTGGTATTTTATGATATTTTAATTGTTTTATATCTACTATAAATAGTAATTTATTGTAAGCTTAATTATAAAGTTATCAAAATTTTGGCTTTCGTTTTATTTTGTCAGTTCAACGTACGGTTGGTGAAAAAAAAAAAAAAAAAAAAAACTTAAAATTATCACACACATTTCTGGCCTTTCTGCAGAGTTTTTGTAACATCACAGTGTACCAGGGCGGAGTTGAACTAGCGTTTGGGAGCCGCCTTACATGTCTACATTCCAAATTGCATACCATCATGGGGGGGGGGGAGAGGTAAAACTACGAGTTCTTTGGAAGAAATGATAAAGATTGGAGTTAAAAAATGTCCTCGAGATGCATTGCGCTACTAATTATGCAATAAATTAATTTTTAGAATATAATTAAATATATTACAATTTGAGAATTTTAATCGTACCCAAATGCAAACATCATTTGGAGATTCTTCATAACGAACCAATTGGCAAACACATCCTCATATAGCAATTAAAGATTTCGATCAAATCCAGAGATTATTCATTCTTGAATAATCTGGGGGTTTTCTAAGCGCATAGCAGAGGTCTACGCATTGACTTTGCCGCTCAGATCTAAATGAGTGTGGTCGGACAAGAAGAGATTGTTGGAGCTCTAGGACTAGGGGTAATGTCTTTGGAGATATCTTGGTTCGAATCCTTCATGACTAGAAAAATTCTTGAAATGCTTTTCAGTCGGGGTGTAGTTTTTCATTTCGCATAATATGCGAAATGAAGAGCATATGTGGCCTTCATCAAACAGCCAAGGAATACCCTCCAATTGCGTGATATGGCAGCATCATTTTCTAACACGAGCCAAGTCAGGTACATCGTTCTTCCAATGGTGTAAATGACCCCGCAAAGGGCTTTCGCTGAAGACTTACAAAAGCAAATAGAACAGGGTAGCGCGTATGTCGACTTAGCCAGAGGGCGTTATTCTTTACCATTTATAGGCTCAAACGATCCATAAGCCTCAAAAGACCCATGTGTCTAGACTAGGGACGGGTAACCACCGGCCAGCGTGCCAACTCCTGCTCGCCAACGTGAGTAATCCGGCCCGCGGTCGTTTTCAAAATATATATAATAATCGGCTGCGAAGTCGAAGCTCTTTAAGCGACCCTCTTTTTAACGACCGAACAGTTATAAAGTCCTATGTGGTTGGTCCCGGCTAATTTTTCATTAACCGAATGCTATTTTATACTCGGTGTATAGCCCTCGTGGGTAGCACAACTGAATGGATTGCCGTCCAAAAGGACTCAGGTCTTTTCCTCCCTACACCGGATGAAAAAGACCTGAGTTCGGATCATCGTCGATGACGGGTAGAATTTTTATGGATTTTTTCACAACGTGGTTGGGTTAGTCGGTCTCAAGCGAGGGTATTATGGTTTTTTCTCCCGGAAACTTGGGATTTTCATCCAGCAAACAGAAAATCGACCTCAGAACACACGCAACTTACGGACAATATACACGGAGCAAAATGGCCTTAGTTACCGATGCTGTTAAAACCCGATAACAATGTTCAGTATAAAGACATTCAAAATAAAAGGATTTCTCTATAACGACCATAAATTTTTACCTCTTAATCTGAATTTTTACTTTTTAATTTATTTTATTTATTAAATCTGTTTATTGCTCTGCCGAAGAGCCACCCCCTGGACAGCAGGAAGCTAGGGGGATGCAATAATCGCGTTTAAAATTGACAGAACGCTTCAAATATTTTGCATCCTGACCATGAGAAATCATTTAAGATTTCCCACGCTCTGTTCTCATAATGCAGTAATCAAATGAACATCGACTGGAAGTTCATTCCATAAATTCGAGTGTATGTATGTTTATTGGTTATTCGCTCCAAGAAAGTGGATGAATAGCCTTGCCAATCGCAGATAAAATTAGGAATTTGCAAGCTGTAGATAATGGTGTGCATTCTAAGACTGGCATCGCCAAACAGTTCGGCATTCCTGAGAGTACTCTGTCCACTATTCTGAAAGATCGGGAAAAGATTGAAAAGTTACAGAAATCTGCTGCACCGGGTAGGATTCGTGCAAGAGAGGCAAAGTATCCGGAGCTTGAAAGGGTACTTTTGGAATGGCTAATGATGATGCGTGCAGAAAATGTTCTCGTAGATGGTAATCTTTTAAAAGCTAAGCCTGGATCGTTTGTGCGTCGAATGGATATTGGAGAATCTAAAAGTTCGGATGGATGGTTCCAGAAATTTAAGCCTAGTCGTGGCCTGTCTTTCAAACAAGTGTGCGGCGAAAATGCAGCCGTGGACTGATTGACGCTACAAAGGAATGGAAGGAAAATCGTCTAAAAACCACAATGACATCTTCAATTGTAAGTTGTGAGAGCATTAAAAAAAAAAACAAAAATGAGAAGGGGGGAACAAGAAATTGGAATTTATAAGTTTCTGCAAAGTGTTCAAGGTTCAATGACTACAAGTTAGTGTGACGTAACCTTCCTCTGAAAAAAGAACCTTTGACCCACGGCGAAGGACGAGGCTCAACTTCCCAGAACCGGGTAGAGCGAAGAGATAGAGTAAGAACGTTGATTGTCAAGGGCAGTCCAGATGATTATCTAATCAGGGATTAGCCAAAAGGGGGAGAGGCGAAAGGAACGGAGTTTTATATAAAAAGGAGTTGAGAAGGGCGGGAACGACAGAGAGGTCTGTGTGACTTTGGTGTGTGGTGATTGAGAAGTGAGGTTTCGGGTGAAGTAGTAGCGACGGTACGTATGTCGGGCCTGAGAGTTTCCGCAAAGGGTTCACGACAGAATATAGCTTAGCGAAGGATCGCAAAGAGCAGACTAGAAAAATTGGGAATGGATTTGAACGAGCAGTGATTCGCAGATGTTCCTGGATACGAAAAGGATGGAAGTCTACTAGTACATGCGCCGAGTTGGAGATCTAGAGGAAGCAGAACGAGAAGGGACCCTCGTCTTTATTGAATAAGCTGGTAAAACCTGTAAGTAGGATTTTGTTTGAGTTTAGTCCCCCGAAATCTTGGCCATGGGAAGCAAAAATAAATAATAATATTAGAACTCCAAATAAAAAGAGGTACTCTGTATTTTTACAAACTAGGAATGCTAAAATTAATTGCAATTGAAGACTTATTGTCATTTTAATGCTGTATAAGACAATACCAAGAGTTGTAAGGAAAGCTGAGAAGGAGAAATTTTGTTGTGAATAATCATATGTTAGTGAAATGGAAGTAAAGGTGCTGTTTGTTTGAGTTAGTTCTCTTGTAAGCCATAAATTATAAAAGGGGAAAGTAACTAAACACTAGGAGCCTATGTACCTGAATTAACATCCCTGCCTATGGCAGGGTTGAGCAATGCAGACAGGCTGAAAGAGCAGGTCATGGTGTTTCTCAATGATAAACAGGAATTTTGATAGCAGGAAAATGGAGGTGATTATCCCTCTGTATAAGGCAATGGTCAAGCCGCACCTTGAATACTGCGTACAGGTCTGGAGACCTCATTATAAGAAGGATGTAGAGTTACTAGAACGAGTACAAAGAAGGGTTGTTGTTATTTGGTTTTTAGGAGCGTTAGCAACTAAGGCCATATTGCTCCGGGGATATGCGGTGGTCATTTCCTGACCTTTCCACATCCTCCGTATTTGGTGGTCACGGACTCGAACCCCGGTCTAATCAAGAAGCGTGTGCTACGCACTGCTGCTCCTGCCCACCTGGCTACGGAGGCGCCACAAAGAAGGGCAACAAGATTGGTGAGGGAAACGAAGGGTCCTCTTACCAAGAGAGACTTAAGTTCTGCAAATTGCAGCGTTTGGGGACTTGGCACCTGCGAGGTGATCTGATTGGGATGTACAAGGCCTTGAATGGGTTGAGCAAGCTGAATTCTGATGAGATTCTTCCGCTTGCTCAGATTACGAACTTAAGGGGGCATTAATTCAAATTGAGGAAGACAGTTGTAGAATAGACGTGCGGCAGTTTGCCTTTAGCCAGCGGGTGGTTAATTGCTGGAACAAACTTCCATCTATCGTTGTGGAAGTTGATAGCTTAAATAAATTCAAGGAGGAACTGGACAAACTTTTAGAGGGAACGGTTGTGTGAATTTTTTTTTGGCTGATGCTACATAATCTCATACGCTTGCTTTCTTGTATCACCTCCCTCTATTACTACTGTATTACTATTACCTATTTTATTTTTCGTTTTTCGTTCATTAACCCTCATTGAAAATGTATGTGCCTAATGTCATGTTGTATCACTACTCCAGTTAAGATTTAGATCCCGGAACCAGCAAGCAGTCAGAGGCCCAAGGTAATATAAAGTTAACCTAGAAATAACAGTAAGTGAACAATATATATATATATATATATATATAAACAATACACCTACACAATGCTAATGAAACTGGACTTTTTTTTTTATATTGCTACCGGATAAAACACTTAAATTTAAAGGCGAGAACGAATAAAAGGTCAAACGGATTATCCTTCTCCTAGCAGCAAACATGTCTGCCATAGAGAAGCTTCCTCTTTTAATCATTGGGAAAGTTCAGAAGCCTCGATGCTTTTAAGGTTTGAAGACATTACCGACGGCGTATCGAGTACACCAAAACTCATGGATGACATCACAAATCTACGAAGAATGGATCAGACTTCGATCGCAGGATGAGTGAGAAGAATAGAAAACTTTTGCTGTTCGTGAATAACTGCACTGCAGTGAGTAACACACGCTTCTTGATTACACCGGGGTTCGATCCCGTCACCACCAAATACGGAAAGGTCAGGGAATGACCACCGCATATTCCCGGAGCAATATGGCTTTAGTTGCTCCTAAAAAAAAAAAAAACAACCAAATAACTGCACTCCCTCGTTGTCAAGTAAACGTCCTACGTGCAATTACTGTCTAGTACCAACCACCAAATACAGCGTCAGTTCTCCAGCCATTTGATGAAGGTATAATCCAGTTTTTTAAGAAAACCACCGAAGAATGCTACAAATTGCGCTGTCTTGAAAGCAAAATTCAATGCGGCACGCAATTTATTTCTGTGTTTAAGCGTGGAATTAGCTGATGAAAATTTGATCGCCAACTGCTTCAAACATTTTGGATTTACCACATTGAATGATGCAATGCAGTTTTCATGCTTCTTCCTCTGTTAATGTAATAATAAGATTATAACTACGTTTTGTATTACATAAAAAGGAAAATGGCACGCGTATATCTAACATGCACTTTATTTGGCCGGCCATTTAATTTGTGTTCAAATCCTCTGGCCCCGAATAATACAGGGGAAAATATCAAAAAAAAACTCTGAATTGAATTTCGGCAGCCATTTCCGCCTACCATTCAAGAAACAGTAGTAATTACACTGAGAAACGAATGAAGGAAACGACAACCGAAAAACTCAAGAAGTAAATATATCTGAATAATGTAATGGTGTACTGATATATTTTAAAAATAACATAAATTATAAAAGTTATTTCAAAATTGTTTAATAAATTTTATATTATATTACAATTTAAAAATAATTGTATATGAAACTTGCAAATGTTTTTAATATAACACTAAAGCTAGCAAAGAGTCATTGTTGCGATAGACATTAAATGTTGTCTATCGCACCAATGCGCTAGCTGCCGTGAAACCCATTTCACGCTGAGAGAGAGAGAGTATTTTTCCAGATTTGAGTATCGATTTTTAAAATCACTGTTCTGCCAACTGTTGTCATTCATATATATTTTCATGCTGTGAGCAGTCATTGTATACCTAACATTCCGATATGGTATACGTACTTCACGTCCTACTTCTTCCTGTCCAGTATTAGGCCTAGTGGCCTGCTACAGTCTCTGTCTTTCTTACCCCGGGGTTGGTAGTTTAGAATTTCTTTCGGGAAGCATCCATTCTCCTTACATGTTGTACACATCTGTTTCTGTATGAGTCGATAAAATTCAGTATTGAAGTTCTGCGTTCTGACAGGATGTCTTTATTTCATTTCATGTCAAGTCTGTGTACCAGTTCTGTAGTTCTGCGCACGAGGCGCAATTCTGCACCAGTCAACCCCCTCCTGTCGCTTTTACTCACTTGTCCACGCCTCAGAGCCATAAGTTAGGATAGGTCTGGGGAGGGTGTTATGTATTCGTGTTCTTGTTTTCTTATGCACCAGATTAGATTTGAAAATATGATTTATATAGTTTTAGTTATTCCTATGTAATTATTTATTTTTTGCTCAATGTCTTTTTCCGTTTCATAGGACAGGTGGTATCCTAGGTATTTGAAAGTATTAACTTGTTCGATAATATTGTCAATGCAATCTTCCTTTTATTTGATCTCTTCCCTTAAATGCCATCACTTTTGTCTTTGAAGTTGAAATTTCCATATCAAATGATTTTGCTACTTTGTTTAATGAGAAGATGGCTTTCTGCAATGAGATCTAATTTTCTTCTCTTAGAACCTGGTCATCAGCAAAAAGCAGTGTGTCTATTCTTGTTTTGTGGTTAATTTCGATGCCTGTCTGTCTTGGAGATTTTCCTGCATTCTCTTATAATATGGTTTTTATGTATATGTCGAATACAAGCGGGGACAGTCCACATCCCTGTCTCATACCTGTATTTATTGCCTCCAATTCAGTTGTTTGTGATTCAATCAACATTTTTATTCCATTATTTTTTATAGATATTGAAGATGGCCTAGATCAACTGGTTTGGTATATTGTCTTCTTTTAAGATTTCCAAATAGTTTTGTTCGGTTCACCTGGTCAAAGACTTTTTTTGAAATCTATGAATAAGTGATGGGTTTCCAAATTAAACTCTTATTTATTTTTTCTATCATAAGCTTGACGTCATGAGCTCTACATAACTTTCTTTCAAGATTAATATTTTAGCAAAATATGGCAATATCAGAAGATCGTGGCCTTCATAAAAAAAAAAGACTTTTTGTGGAGGCCGCGAAATTTGTACAATAATACTGAAAAAGAAGAAACATATGTACAGTACATGTGTAGCCAAATGCCACTGGAACGACACACACACGTGATACATACCAGCCAATGATAAACAGTGTCATCATGGTGATCTATTACTCTAATCAGGATTATGTACTCTGCTCAAGATTTGTTTAAACAAACTCTGCATTCCCCTAGATGTTGCACTGGTAATGCACTACAGGGTGTCCCCGGTATCCTAGTTCCCGCAGTTTTAGCAGGATCTGAAAAATTGAAGAATTAAAGCTTTTTCCCTTGAGAAAATTCAGCAAGCACTTGAACATTTTTTGTGAGCACGATGTTCTTCATGATCGTGCAACAAATGTTAAGCGCGAAGTTAAACAATTGTTACGACACAATTTTATCTTAAAAAATACTAATAAAAATACTATGACACAATTTTATCTTAAAAAATACTAATAAAAAAACACGAACAACTCTATTCGTACAACTGAAAAATAGTGTAACATCAATAAACTTTACTTAACCTTGCAGTGTGTAACATATTATAATAAAATAATTTTCTCGTTTTTCAGCTCTTTCATCTATTTTTTACTATGTACAAGTACATAATAACCATTACTACATAATATCCGTGTAGAGACACCATATCTACTCATCGTTCACAACGAGCTGCCCATGTATTGCACTACCTCGAATAAGAAAGGCTTCATTTGCGATACCAGGGGTATCTGCCTACCCACCGATGAAAAGCCAACTAGCTTTGAAACGGTGCCGTCTGGGTGGTGGCGCCAACCGAGAATAAGCAACAATAGTCTTCTCTATTAGTGAAGCGTTACTCATTCGAGGTAGTGCAATATATGGGCAACTCGTTGAGAAGGATGAGCACAATAAGTGATACAGATGAATTGATGCTTTTCACACTACTATCATAGTTTTTCTTTGCACATTATGAATTTATCTCTAGGCAAATGCTGAAAGTTGCACAGTCACTAGATGAGAATCTTCGTAAATTCGCTACCAACAGGAAGTATCGCCGAAAAACCTTATTGAGCAGCTCTATAAATTTGGTTATATTGTAAAACGTAATTGAACTCTTGTAACTTGCTAAATAATACGGCACTTCCTGTTTACAGTGTATTGAAGAAAATATTGTGTTTCAATTTTCCAAACCAACTAACTCTTTACTAACTTACTATTTACTAACCCTGTTACACCTGACAGGGCGGATGCTGGATATCTCGATGTCAGCTTCCTCCTTGCCAGTTATTTCTTCACTTTGTAAATCTCCTGGCCACCTTTCCGGCCTTGAAGGGAACTTAATCTTTGTGTATATACTTTCCTGTTTGTAGATACTGTATATACTGACTGTACTTGGCAATAAAGATTTATTTAATTTATTTTCAACAAATGTATTTTTGAAAGAAGTGCAATACCAATGAAACTCGTTGTGAAGGCAATGCTTATTCTATATTTGAGCTATAGGTGGGCAACGTGCTGCCCGCGTGCCAACTCCAGCACGGAAACGTGCTCACTCTGGCCCGCGGTCATTTTCAAAATACATGTATGGTTTTGAATTAATGGAATTTCTGACGTAAATTTCGAAAATACTCTGCGCATTGCTTTGACAAATATCGATTCACTGATAAAAATAAACAGTGCCAAATCTCTCAGTAAGAGTTATAAAAATTAAATATTGCAATTTTTGTTATTGGAATTTTATATGTATTTTGTTTCCATAATTTATTTTTGCAATTTTATCTTCAATTTGTATTTCGTTTTTCTTATTAATAAAACTAATTACATGTACGTGTATTTATAAATATTTGTATAAATATATACAATAAATAACATAAAACTGTTTATGACAATTTTTTTCATTATACACCATTTTAATAATCCTAAAAATCGCGGATTCTAAAAAAAAAAAAAAAAAACTTTAAAAATGGCCCGCATCTACCTCACGGACGTTTTATTTGGCCTGCCATTCATAAAGGTTGGGCACCCCTGTATCTAGACTGCAAGAAATGAGGTTTATAAATCAGCAAATCAACAGTTCCAGTCACGAACTTTTGCCACGTGCACCGGAATGATTTCAAATCTCGTGATTGTCAGCATCTGGTAAATGAGACAAAGACATCGAGCTTTTGTCATTTTGTTCAGGCATATGTTTCCGCGTTAAAAAATTCCTCTGGAATTAAATTTTCTTATAAAATGTTCCATTCATCTCTTTCTGCCTTTCCCCGCAGGTGTCAAAGAGGGTGGGACGTTGGCTATCAACCCCGAGAGGTATTGAGGGCATCGGCAGACAATGGGAACATTGCAATTGGTAGATCATGTTAACCAAAAGCAGTTCTCTGTGTGTATATATAATATATAGAAATTAATTCCCCCTCCCCCACCCTGGGTTAATCAATGATTTCCCACAAGGAAGAATTTTAACTCTACTAACTGCAGGGGAGTGGCTGACAGCAGCACCGGATTATTATCAACGCAGGAAAGGGCTCTAAATAATAAGGCAACCTCATTTCTTTATTAGGAAATATAGGGTTTATCCCTTTTGCCAATGTATTGTAATGTGTCTCATTAGAGCACGCATAGCCATTTAGTCTAATATAAACTTCATTTGGGGGAACCACAGTTGCACTTCCTATATACAGTATTTCAAATATAATCGCCATTTTCAGTTCTGCCATTTTGACAATGCATTAATGACGTCAGACTTTATGCTTGAATGAAGACACGTGACAAGCAAACAGCCAGTTTGCTTGTCACGTGTCTTAAGGAAGCCAGTAAGGAAGAAGTCATTTTGGCATTAAATAATTGATATTTGGAAGTCACTGAGGAGACTAAAGTTTCCTCAATAACCCTTCATTCTTTACGTATAGTAAAACTGTTTCTTTTCTTCGCGTAGTCTTTGCCATTCATCGTTTTAAGATACAGTTTTTTTTTTTTTTTTATCAGAAATTTGTATGATATAAACAATAAAATGCAATAATATAATGAAAAATAAATAAATCTGTTATGTTAGCTGCTGAAGTAAAGGTATAAGTCAACCTGTGTATTTATCGCTTCAAATTATTAAGATATATTTTATTTCAAAGTGAATACATTTAAGTAAATGTTTTTATCTATTTAATAATTATTACAATGCAATAATAATATTGTAAAGATCTGAAAATTTGTATAAAAGTGTATAATGTATATTTCAAAATATCTCTACACCTAGCCCACTAGCTGTATAGTGGGTAAACCTTGAGTTAATAAACTGATAATAATAATAACAACAAAAGAATCATTGAACTGACTTCAACAAAGGAGGTGCCAAAAACGTCTCCACCAAGACCACCAGGCGATCACTAGCCGCAATAGGTTATGGGACCAACCAGAGTACCATTGATAACACTACAACACAGGACTCTACGCCTCAACTTGGCGAAAGAACATCGGCACTGGACTTGGATGATTGGAGACGGGTCTCCTGGTCAGATGAGTCCCATTTCCAGTTATTTCAAGCGGACGGGAGGGTGCGTATCTGACGGAAACCGCACGAAGCTATGCACCCGGCATGTCAACAAGGAACTGTTTAGGCAAGTGGACGATCGGTAATGGTCTGGAGCGTGTTCAACTTGCACACGTTGGGACCTGTGGTACGTCCAGACGCATTTCTGAATGGTCTAGGTTACATGTCCATCCTTGCAGCCAGACCATCTGCATCCGTTCATGGTCATCGTCCACCCACAGGGCAATGGACTCTTCCAGCAGGACAATGCACCTCCCAACAGAGCGTGGCAACTAGAACATCGTTCGAAGAGCATTCCGCAGATTTTACCACCGTGGAATGTTGTCCCCGTTCACCGGACATGAACGCTGTGGAGCATCTTTGGGATGCTGTGGAACTTTTCGTTCGAGCTTTGGATACTCCACCCAGGAATGCGACGGAATTATGGACAGCGGTGCAGCAAGCATGGATGGAAATACCTGTGGAACGCTTTCGTGAACTAGTGGACTCAATGTGACTGCCCATATCCAGGAGTAAGGTGGACCTATATCATTTTCTTCAAACATGATTATAGACTATGTAATGCAAAGGTGAAAAGGTAAGAGCTGTTCCTGTACTTTCGAATAAATACTTTAAGTAGGAGAGCGATGGAGAGTTCAAAACATTTGCAACTAATTCCAGATGAACTGTATTCCTGGTAGAACAGAGGATAAAAATTCTCTGTTATACCAGGAACGAGTTATTGGATACATTCCTGAAACGCATTAACCCCCTTCCTGAAAATTATTGGGTACATGCCCAGTACATGCCTAATAGCATGTACCCAATAGCTTTGAGTACCGAGGTTAATTATGAGGACACTTTTGGACTCGGGGGAGATTCCTGTGGATTGAAGAAGCGCCTACGTATCACCAATACATAAAGGAGGTTCTAAGAACAAAGTCAGTAACTAAAGACCGGTTAGTGTGACTTCAGTGGTAGGGAAAATCTTAGAGGGAATGGTTAAAAGATTTTCCCATAACAAATCACGTTGTGTGTTTGAAGAACGAACAACATGGTTTGTTAAGGGAAAATCATGTTCAACTAACTTAAAACATGATTGACATAGCTGGTCATGAGCTGGATCTAGGGAACATTTTCGACATAGTTTATTTGGCATTTGACTCAGTCCCTCATGAGAGGTTACTGTATAAGTTTAAACATGTTGGAATTACTGGAAAAGACTCTTAGGTGGATCTCAGGGTGGCTCCAGGTAGAGGGCTGTCATTAATAGATATTCTTCAGATTGGTGTAACGTCAGAAGTGGGGTTTGATAATTGATTGATAATTTATTTATCCCTATTTTGTGTTACAATTGTTGGGAGATTTTTTTTTTTTTTTTTTTTTTTATGAGAACCCCAAACACGAGAGGTATTGGGACCTATAGTACTTAGTACCGTGCTTGGGTTAATAACAGCAAGAAGGGAGGGAGAACACATAAGCCAGAGGCTTTTTAGGGGGTATTCCCTTTGAAAAAGATAACAATAAAAACAGATACATCATGAATCGGACATGTTTCTACATTCCATTACCGAGACTACGTAAACCAACCACACATGTCGCATGGTTAACAACAGTACATACTTATAATTACATTGTGAGTACTTTTACAATAACAAGTATGAAAGAAAAATTATGAAATAATTGCATAGAATGTTACAATTTATGACAGCTATTCCTTCAACTTGTTTACACAATTTCCAAACTGGTATGCGTTGTGGAAAGTTCAGGAGTTGAGTGGAAGGGGTACCTCAAGGATCCGCTCTTGAACCACTCTTGCTTCTGATTTTCATAAACGATCTCAACGATGGGATAAAGGACGTGATGTGAAAATCGGCAGTGACGTAAAATTGGCAAGTCAATAATCAGTGCCAAGCAGCGCTCCTTCAGGATGGCTTGAAAAGGCTTCAAGAATAGTCAGAAAGGTGTTACACTTGGGGAATAGCAACGCCAAAAGAATTTATGTACTTCGTGGGGTTTAATTTAAAACAGTAGAGCAAGCAAGTGATCTGAGAGTTACAATACTGGCAGATATAAAGGTTTCTGAGCTGCGTAAACAAGGGGTAGGAATGCACATAGTGTTCTATTGATGATTTATCCAACGATCTGTCTATCTCTCTCTATATCCTGTAGAGAGAGATAGACAGATCATAATTACACTATATAAGGCAATCGTGAGACTACATTTGGAATATTGTATTCAAGTATCTAAAAAAAAGGTATTGAGCTTCTTGAAAGGGAAGACTTGGATTATGTGGGCTACAGAGCTTAGCAACCAGGCACCTTAGAGGGAGCCCGATTGAGGTCTATAAGGCTCTGAGAGGGATTAGTAAATTGAATCACAGTGGAAGTTTCACTGTTATAAATAATTCCAGAACTAGGGGCCATAAATTGAAATTACAGGAGAAGAGGTTTAGACTAGATTGTAGGAAGTTTTCTTTTAGCCAGCAAAGTTGTTGATTACTGGAACAAGTTGCCTTCGTAGGTCATTGAAGCTGAGTATGAAGAAATTCAAAGGTCAACTGGATAGTTACCTACGTGGACAGGGAAGCTCATAATTTGTTTTGTATTTCTTTATCTGCTTTTTCTTTATTTATTTTTTGGAGTGCAGCAAAAGCTTGTGGCTTCCTTGCACTATACGGTTAATACTAATGCTGTTGATAATGCTTCTGAAGGATTTAAATTGCCTGGTTAATGCAGTGGTGTATTGAAAACATCGTCTTCGCAACGAATTGTTCTGTTATTGTACACCTTTAAACTTAAAGGCATCGCCACAAAATTTTAATTGCCATTTCTTTAAAGACATCACCAAATATCTGATGAGGGAACAATAGTCCTGAATAAGAGTACTTCATGTTTTAAAAAAAGAAATGGCAGATTAACCTTTTGACTAAAGCCATTTTGGAGTAGTGCAATATCAGGGCAACCTGTTACGAAGACAAATTTTGTATTGTTGTGGGTGGTAGGCAGTTTAAATTTAAATAGCCACAAAACGCATTAAAGGACAAGACAATCTTGCCAAATTTGTATAATTCAATAAGGCCAAATAGTTTTGGTTAATTTATAATTTTGAAGCTCTCTCTACGTTTGGCGATGCACCTCCAGAATTCCAGATAAAATTTGGTCTAAACAGTTTAAATGTGATCCAGAGTCCATAGAAGATGACTCCTAGTCCAAAAGACGAATGGAAGTGGCAACTCCAGAAATGTACCAAAGAACTGAAGACTTGGTTATTCATGATAGAAGTATTAAAGTATCTCTGATTTCCAGAGAACGGAATACTTCTAATTGGTCGCTATTGACCATCCTCCATGAACTTCTAACCATGTCAAAGGTCAATTATAGCTGAACGCCAAGGATGCTTACACCTGGGGCTCAAATTTTGAGAAAAAAATCACATGCATGATGTAGATCCACAAGGGTTTCTTTCGAGAATTGTTAACTGGTGATGAAACGTGGATTCATCACTGGCATCTGGAAATAAAACGGTTCGTACAATGGAAATACCATTGGGTCACCGCCTCCCACAATTCAGGACTCAACCACCAAGAGAATTTGTTAGAAGGGAGAGGGATTGATACAAGCATATGAAAATTGTTCTTTATAAAGGTAATTTCTGTAATTTTCGCTTATCAGTCACTATTTACAGAAGTGTGTCGCTTCAGTTTAACTAGTCATCCTGATGAAAAGATTTAATGTAATCTCGAAACGTTGCCAAGTGATGTATTGAGGTGATCTCCGTTTTTATTGTGCCATTTCAATAGTGCGTAAGTGAGAAAAGTGAGGTTGATGACAGGAATTGAACACAAGCCTTTTCTATACGGGATGAGACACACTGGTACTAAAAGTTTGTCTTACCAGATGCTCTGTTAAGACATAGCCTCGATTTTTTAAAAATAAATTTGGCCCTCTTTTTTGGGGATCGCGCTTCATACAAAAGAACTGTTAACCTGTTTTGAAGACCCCTCACCGAGACCACAGAAGATACACTTAATTTATGCCCTCGTATACACATTGGCATAAATTAAGAGCATAATTAAAACACACACCGTTTAGAATAAATGCGAAGTCAATTTTATAATTATAATCACCTAAGATCATGAGGTTTTGAAGAAATGGAAATAAGGTTTCTTTGGTAAAGTTTTACGTTAGGTGGAGAGGAAGTAGTGCTGATGAACACCCATAAGAAGACGGACTAGTTAGCACGACTGATTTTCTAAGAACAATTGTGTTTCCTTGTTTCATACAACTTATGTATTTTTAAATTATCATTCGAGTAAAGTTGGCGAGTTCACAATCCTTCCCTTATTATTATTGCGGTCTCTTTATTAGGGTTCTCAGCGAGCGTGTCGCCTATTCCGATTTAAGTTCGGCGGTTCCCAAAGAGCTGACATATTCGGGCCCACCCAAAAGTGGAATTGAAATTGCTGGAAGCGATTTCTTCTGTTGCCAGAGGAGATTTAACCTTCGTGTTCTAATGACATCTCACCTATTTAACAGCGTAGATTTGTGCCAACACGTATTCCGAAATCATTAATATGCAGGAAGCGTTTATCGATGGTTAATCCAGAACTTGGAGCAACACGGGGATTAAAGAATTAATCTTTCTGGTTAGGCAAAACCACAACTCGATACTGTACAAGCTGTGCTTCTTAAAAAACGTACTCTTATTTTTACTAGAATCTCCCCTTTAGTTAATGTGTCCCCCATAGTTTCCATTGTTGGCTGCGGAGGTTAAATAGAGCGTACACGAATAGAGCGAATGTGGAGTCCATTACTGTATGCTCTAATAATTGGAATATTTTTTCGCATTTTGTCAGCAAAGCTGCTCAAAATATAAGAAATTGTGGCACACACAAACAACTTGATGTTGTTTTATTACTGGGTTTCCCAGAGCACTTTTCCACCAGGAAAGAAATATCTGTTATGCTTGGAAGCATTTAAGGCCTAGATCTCTCTCTCTCTCTCTCTCTCTCTCTTTCTCTCTCTCTCTCTCTCTTTGTTGCCAGCGATTTACAATCTGTTTCCGCTTAAAAAAAAAAAAAAAAAAAAAAAAAAAGCTGAATAACTCTGAAATGGTGTAATACCAGAATGGGTTTTCTGTCGTAAATGGTGGTGAAATAATATGGCTGATAATTAAGTAGAAGAAATGTTTATTGCAATAATAATGATGATGATATTACAATTCGATACATTGCAATGTTGCTCTTTATGGCCACCAGATCAGGGGTTAACAGTAATAATACGATATAATAATAAATAGAGAGCATTGATATATCAAACATAAGGAAATGCGTAAGTCGAAGTACAGCTCAAAATTCCAAGTATAATACAGTTATTTACAGTACAATATATAAAGAAGATATTGACAGACAAATAATTTCATATACAATAGTAATATAAAGAGGCAACGTTCTTTGTACTGAACAGAAGTAGTTAGTCCATCATTACTCACTGTCATACTGAGAAGTTAGTTTGCCACCTTCACATCAGGTGGTATTGTTGGCTTGCGGCATTAAGACGAGCTTCGAGAGGAAGGATCAGGGACAGGGAAGTACAATTCAAGGGTGAGACGTCTGTATTCCCTGTCAAAAGCGAACTTATTAAGGTCAATATCCAAGGACTGGGCACATGAAAGTAGCTGAAAAGGCAGGAACCTATCGGATAGGTGGAGACGGCTGAGATATTAGTATTAGTATTAGTATTAGTAACGGCCGTATGGTGCAAGAAAGCCTATGGCTTATGCTGCACCAGCCAAAAAAAAAAAAAAAAAAAAATCCGAACAAAACAATGATAAAAACAAAAATTAAATAAATAAATAAATAAAAATAATAAAATGAAATAAAAAATAAATAAAAAGGAAATTAATCCTATCAAAAAATAAATAAAAAGGAAATTAATCCTATGCGCTTCCCTTACCCGAAAGTACTATCCAGATGACCTTTGAATTTCCCCAAACTGTCAGCCTCTACCACCCATGAAGGCAACTTATTCCAGTAATTTATAACTCGCTGGCTAAAATAAAACTTCCTGCAGTCCAATCTAAACATTTTCCCCCGTAACTTGAATTTATGTCCCCTAGTTCTAGCATCATTTATAATCTTGAAAATTTTGTCCTCATTCATTTTACTGATGCCTCTCAGAGCCTTAAACACCTCAATCAAATCTCCTCTAAGGTGTCTAGTTTCCAAACTCTGCAACCCACATATTCGAAGTCTTTCTTCATAAGGACGCCCTTTTGCCGATCTCACCAGGCGAGTTACCCTTCTTTGCACCCTTTCAAGAAGCTCGATGTCTTTCTTTAGGTGCGGTCTCCATACTTGAACACAGTATTCCACGTGTGGTCTAACATAAGCCTTATATAATGGGATTATCACGTCCCTATCTCTACTTGCAAAAGTTCGATAGATCATCAATAGGACACCATGGGCCTTCCTTGCAACCTGTTTACAATGCTCAGAGAATTTCATGTCTGACCGTATCGTAACACCCAAGTCCCTTTCCTCCAGTACTGGGTTTAGTTGAACTCCACCAAGTGAATAAGTTATTTTGGGATTACTGTTTCCCAGGTGTAATACCTTACACTTTGTTGAATTAAAGCACAGCTGCCATTTTTCTGACCATTCTTGAAGTCTATCTAGATCTCTCTGAAGAAGCTCAGCTTGACAGTGATCATTAACTACTCTACCAATTTTAACATCATCTGCAAATTTAGACAAAACGCCCTCTATCCCTTCATCAATGTCGTTTATGAAAATTAAAAACAACAGTGGTCCTAATACTGATCCTTGGGGAACCCCACTTCTTACATCAACCCAATCTGAGGAATAGTCATTTATCACAACCCTCTGCCTCCTGCCCTGAAGCCATCCTTCTATCCATCTAAGGATTTTCCCAGTGATTCCAACCTGTTCCAGCTTATAAAGCAACCGCTCATGTGGGACTGAGTCAAAAGCTTTGCTGAAATCTAAATAAACAATGTCGAAATTATTCCCTAAATCCAGCTCGTGAGTGACCCTTTCGAAATAGCGAACCAGATTTGTTAAACATGATTTTCCCTTTACAAAACCATGCTGAGTATCCTTGAGAATTTCAATTCGATCCAAATGATCCTGAATTCCACCCTTGATCATTGCCTCCATGATTTTCCCAACTACTGAAGTCAGACTGACAGGTCGATAATTTCCCACTTCACTCTTAGAGCCACCCTTATGTATGGGAGATACATTTGCACTTTTCCAATCCAAGGGACTCTCCCCAGAGTCTAGTGATGCTCGCATAATTAGCCTCAGTGGTTCAATGCACTCGCTTGCCGCCTCTCTTAAGATTATAGGGTATATTCCATCAACTCCAGGAGCCTTACTGGTCTGTAGGCTCGAAAGTTTTTTCATTAAATAATCTTACGAAATTTCAATATCATTAATTACATATTTTTTAACTTCGCTCCCACAATTTCCCATTGCCACAAAAGGCTTTTCATTTCTAAATATCGATGCAAAATAACTGTTGAGTTCATCTGCAACGTCAGTTCGTGTATTTAATACTGTCCCTTTCCCTTACGTAAAGGTTTGTCCTATCTGGTTTGTCCTGCTCTTCTTGGCATTTATATATGTGAAGAATTCTTTATCCCCCCCTCTTTGCTCTGTTTGCTAGTGATTTCTCATAAACTGCCTTTGCCTGTCGAACCACTTCTGTGGCTCTATTACACATCACCTTGTAGCTGTTATAGGCTTCAGTACTTTTTGTTGTTCTGTAACCTTTCCATGCCACCTTTTTCTGCTCAAGTAATGCGGCAACTTCACTAGTCATCCAACTTGGAACCCTCCTCGTGGAGTATTTTTTTAATGGTATATACGCATTCAAGGCATCTGTGATTAGTTTTAAAAGCGTACCACAGTTCAATTGTATTCATTCTCAGCGCGATATCTACCCAGTTAATAGAGGCCATGTAGTACCTTAAGGCATCGTAATTTCCTTTTCTGAAATTAAAACCCATTCCTTTGCCTTTTACTTCTGCTACCTCTCTCTTCATTATCCACCGTAGAACTCCGTGATCACTTCCTGCTATTGGTTCCTCTACTGTCAGCCCTGTTATGTCATCTGATTCATGTGTGATGAGGTCTAGGATATTCTTTTCTCTAGTACTTTTCCTGACATGTTGATACAAATAACAGTCATCTAGTTGATTTAAAAATTTTGTTCCCCATGTCGAGTTTCCTTCCCATTTACTCCAATCAATTAGAGGCAAATTGAAATCACCCATAATAAGGCATTGACGCTTACTTGCCCATTCCATTTGCATGTAGAGGCTTTTGTCATAGTCTTCATAGTCATAGTCAGAGGCTTTTGTCATATAGGCATAGAGTTGGAGTCGCTCTGAGGGAAGACTGAGGGACTCTCCATGAGCACAGGTCCAAGAATGATGGTACCGAAATCTCGCCAACCATCATTTTGATAGTCGTGGTAAGACCTTTCACCCTAATCAACGTGGGGAGCCTGTGAATTTGAATCGAGCTGGCCATTTCAGTTGTCCTTAGCTGTGGAGGAAGTTTATGTTTGTTTATGGCCCATTTTAACAGCAAAAACTCAGCAGAAAAAAAGTGGCCTGATTGTGCTAGTGGCAGCTGATGCCCATACCTCTGCAGCATATAAAAGCGGATAGTATACTGTGGTTTTTATATATTTTCTAGTAGTTATGACTTCATTAATATAACGTAAATGCTGTTTAGCAGTCCATCGGAGTCGAGCTACCAGGGTGAGGAGCTTGTCTATGTGGTAACTGAAGCAGAGCTTAGAATCAAACACAACCCCGAGATCAGTATGCTTATTGACGATGGGAATAGAATTACACAGAATTGGCTGAATATAAAAAGGCATTTTCTTTAAAAAGAATATCATAAATTCAGATTTTTCTGGGTTTATTTTTAATCCGAACTGGTTGAGGTAGTTTTCAACTTCCGTGAGTGTCTTATAGGATCGATTGATCCTGTTATCACGAAGATCATCGTATGGAGAAATCGGTGTTAGGAGCTTTATATCATCTGCATAATATACCACATCACACCTGGACTCAACAAGTGGAGAGATAAGTGCTGTGAACAAGAGCCCAGATAAGACACCACCCTGTGGCACGCCTGAAGAGATACTTCGCTCGTATGTGTGCCCATGCACAGTAGCTGGATTATTCTGTTTTGAAGGAGTGACGTGAGGAACTGTAGAGTGTCTCCCTTGATCTGATAGTGGTCTGAAAGTAGCTTCAGCATTGCAGGAACGAAGTGATATTAAGATCACTCTATGAAAGGTTACTTGGCCATTTATTTGAAAAAAGAGAGTGGAATATCTGGTCTCTAGTGAAAGCATGCAGACAAAACAGTTGTAAAGAAGTTAGATGTGAGCTGCCATGAGCTATAAGAAATGTTTTCAAAGTTGCAATATTGCAACCTACCAGGGAAACTCCTTGAAAAGGCAAGTTTTTTCTGGTGAGAGAATCAATTGTATTTTCCATGCAATAGGAATCCTGTTGGTCCAAGGACAAAGAGAGTCGTTATATCGACAGATGTGAAAAAGTTCAGTTGTTTGTTCTTAATAATTATTTAAATGTGATCCTCTGAAAGTGCTCAACCCTTTAGGTATACCGCAAATCCGAAAAATTTTAAAATCAGGCATCCCTCCCCCGAGGATGCGAGCTTGTAAAGGTTAACTGTATACAGATGACAGAGACATCAAGTATAAATTCAACATACATTTTATGTGCCACCATGGACAGCGAGAGTTCTGAAAGGTTAATTGAGGTAAATATGAAGAGTGATCATTTAATTCGCGGATTGGTGCAAGATCTTATCTTAATTGTCATCATCTGAATCTTCTGTGGTTTTCTCCTTCTTGAAATACTCTCCCTTGAACTTTACTCACTTTTGCCACCCACGCATTAAATGCTTCTTGCAAGCCATTTATAGAAAGACTACGAAATGCTTCCGTTGGGGCTTTCCGAGCATCGTTGTGTTGGACGCGAAACGCTTGCCCTTCAGAGCTTTCTTCAGATGTGGAAACAGGAAGAAATCACACGGGGATAAGTCCGGTGAAAAGGGAGATGTGACAGAACTTCGGCACCTATGGCAAAAAAGTATCATGTCGCGACTAAAAAAAACTCTTCACGCAACACTAGCTCGACAAGTACTGTTATGAGCACACAGAGTGTTCATTAGTGATCAGGGAGAGCGCCTTTAGTTATAGAAAGTTCACGCAGTAAACAAAATCTTGCACCAGTCCACGAATTAAATGATCACCCCTCGCACAAAAGCATGGGGCAATGTGGGAACAATATTCCATGGTAAATCATATTTGAGAATTGTGCAGAGCGAGCAGTTGTTTAGAAGAAAAGGTCCTTGCGAGTAGAGCGTGGATATAATCATCGTCCTCCCCACACCGGGTGGAAAAGGCCTGAGTTCGAAACCCGTCAATAAAGTGAAGAATTTCTAAGGGTATTTCACAAGATGGCTGAATTAGTCAGTCTCAGGTGTAGTATATTTTTCCTTCCAGAAACCCTTATTTTTTCGTGCAGTGAACAGGCAAATCGACCACAGAATACACGAAATTTGACATAATGTACTGACGCCTTACAGCTTTAGTTGCTTTGGAGCTAAACACAGAACTAAAACTTGGAGAAAAGTAACTACGAGAGCGAAAAATAAAAACAGTTTTTTAGATGTAGAGAAAGCGATATTTGTCACGTGCTTATGCAGATTAGAAGTCAGAGTCCCCAATAGACCTATTGGGGACTCTGACTTCTAATCTGCATAAGACTTCTAATCTGATTTCTATTGTCTAGAAGTTTCAATGTCATTGAAAATTTGAAGAGGAACATAGAAGCAGTACTCTTTTCTGAGAGAAATAAAAGAATTGACCTGACCACTAGGCCGCCGTAGCCTAGTGGTCAGGCGCGCGGGTGCCTAAGTACACGTGCCTTGAGTGACCGGGGTTCAAGCCCGTGACTACTGAATACGGTGCTGTTTCTTGTATTCAATCTATCATGCGAACTCCTCTGACCGTTTGGTCGTCCCGGAGTATAAACAGAAAATTTATTTATTTATTTATTTATTTATTAATTCTGTGTTTAAGAAGGATTGAAGTTATCTTAAGTTTCTTCTGGAGAATTACCCGGCCATCGACCTTTAAGAAATTAGTGGTGGATATTCAAGGAGTTGAAGCAGCATGTGATTGACAAAGTTTCTCAAGGTGGAATGGAATGCAACGTGCTATCATCAACAAAACTATTGAAAGGATTTCCAGTTAGTAGAAGAAGAAGGTCATCAATATACAATTGTAAAAAGAGTGGGATAAAGAACCGAACCTTAGCAAAGAACTAGAAGAAAAGTTAGAAGACAAAGAGCCATCTTACCTTACCAACTCAGCAGAATATTCGTTATGTGCCTTGTTTCTTTATGATGATTTCGCTTAGTGGGTATCATCATCACTGCCCCAAGAAAACTGGAGAAAAGAGAAAGCATCTAACTGTCGCGAAGAAATTAAAACTGAGGAAGTGGCTTCGAAAAAAAAAAAAAAAAGAAAAAAAAGAAGTATCAGAAAAGCAAGGCTAAGCTTAATTAACTACAATCATAGACGGCACATCAAACTTTACCTTCACAACGAGTTGCACTGGCATTGCAAAACTTTCAAATAAATGACATCACCTGTTTATTAAATAACTACACACAGTCTAAAAAGGAAATGAAACTTTCATTTCGAACAAACAAAGTCCAAGATTCGTAGTGTCAATGCATGGTCTTTGGAGCTAAGCAGAAGTAACTGCCTTCACAACGAGTTGCATAGATATTGCACTACTTTCAAACACTTACCAATTTCCCCGGTATATCCATATACAGGCACATAAATACACACACTCACAGGGCAAAATATTATTACCACCTACCTAACAGCGCGTTGGGCCGCCTTTCGCCGTGATAACCGCTTGCATCTGGCCCGACATCGACTTCACAAAAACAGGAAGGTATCTTTAGGTATACCGGACCAGCTAGACAGAAGGATGTCACGGAGGAGACACAGTGGCTTCGATTGGCAAATGCTGCATTCCACCGAGTGTCACAAATGGTGGGATTCATGTCGAGAGAATTGTTGGTCAGGTAAGCGCACGAAATGCTTGGACACGAGTCGTTATCTTGTTAAAAGAGTTCAGTTAGATACAGGATTGCCACGTAGGACAAAACTTGGTCCGAAACAATTCCCAGAATTGGTGGAGACGGTGTTGTTCAATGGGGATGACGGGACTCAGTGATGCCCATTAAAACTATCCCCCAAACCATGATACCATCTCCCTCAGACTGTTTTCATTCAACCAGTTTGACTGCAGCTGTTCAGTTGCTCAAAGTCGACTACGCACTTAGAGCGGGGGCCTTTTGATTCATCAGACCTGGCGACTCTTTTCGAGTCTCCAATGTCCAATAACGGTGCTCCCGTGCTCACTGCAAGCGGAGGTATCGATCATGGTCGGTCAACATGGGCACGTGAACAGGTAGCCTTTTCCGTTGGGCTCTCTGCAAGTGCATCAGCTGGATGGTTTTTTTGGGAAACGTTTCCCTCTACGCCTGGTTGTAGACTGCCGTTAACTGAGGGATCATGAGCATTCTGCTGCTTAGGACAGCATGCCAATCGCTGTTCAACTCGATGAACCAGTGATGGTCTCCCCGTGCTGGCCCGGCCCGTTGGGTGGGTGAGTTCTTCTTCGGACTGTTTCCGCAATACCTTCACAATGGCGGCCCTTGAACAGCCTACAGTTGCTGAGATGGTAGACCCCGCCTTCCTAGTGTCGCAAATCATTTCCCGTTCAAAATCCGCCAGGTTATTCCCTTTCCGCATTAGACGGCCTTCGTACTGACGAAATAAAAAACACTATCGTGCCGTCACTATATATGCTTCGCCAGTCGGTGACGTCACTACGCAGTATTGTTGGATGTTTTCCTTCGTGGAGGCAGTTTTGGCTTATGAGTGTATACACGTCTGTCTTTCTCTCGATGTATATACGTATATATAAAGTGAGAGAAACCTTTCGGCTCTTCCATTTATTTGGCATTGCATTACTTTTTAAAAAAACATCGCCAAAAAGTTAATCTGCCATTTTATTAAATGAATTCTTTGAAATCAATGCAATAACTGTATTTCAGACAATTGCCTCTTCTCTGTTTCTCATTACTGTCTGCAAACTGTTTTCTGCTCCTCTGCCAGAAGCCTTTTTCAGATTTTCAGCCGTTTTTACTGTTAAATAAAAGCACTGCCATCGCTGTATTTAGTGATGCCATTTTTCAAGGGAGTGCAATGTTAGGGCGACTCTCCTCGAAGGGAGAGTAACTGATTCGAATTACAAAAACCGAATGTACTTGTGTTTTCAGTATATCGTATTTTTCTTTAAACTCCAAAAACAGTGTATATTCCTTATAAGTTAATAAATTCAGATTAAAATTAAAATAAAAACAAAACACGAAAAAATACAGCAAAATAATTAATGCTGTTGATTAGGTAAGGTAAGGAATTATAGGTAAGGAAGGTGCTGTTTTGGCTCCCCTGACCGTAATCCCCCAATACCAAAACGAAACAAAAAATAATATATAAATCTAAAGAATAAAAGGAAAAAGAATCAAAGCAGAATAGAAGACCACCCCCCTTCCCTCGGTGACACTCGGCCTATTTTTTAAATAGCGTGGGATTTGCCCATCACGAAAAGAAACGGTGGATACTATGGTAACCGATAAGCATAAATGTAGCGTGTGCCACCATAAATGTGGCAAATAGCACAATTGCCACGGAAATACAGTTCACTCGGCCTATTTTTTAAATAGCGTGGGATTTGCCCATCATGAAAAGAAACGGTGGATACTATGGTAACCGATAAATGTGCCACCATAAATGTGGCAAAAAACAACTGCCACACCATAAATGTGGCAAGCACAACTGCCACACCATAAATGTGGCAAGCACAACTGCCACATAGCTTACTCGGTCTATATTTTTTAAATTAAATTTATCAGCGAATAGGTTTCGCCGCATCTTATATATTACAGACAATCCAACAAAAATCGGTTATTTTTAATTAATGATAAGTTATAATAATAAACATATATATATTATTTTAGGGCGTTGAAAATTTACTTTCAGTAGTTTTATAAAAATTAAAAATACATATAGAATATCCAAAATAATTTATAATACTTATTATTACATAATTATTTTAGAAGAATATTATTATTATCTAGATTTTCTCATTCATAATTGAATCAATTGATTACATGCGTCAATTTATAGAAGCGCCATCTATCATCACCTGTGAGAAATACCAAAGAAATTTCAGCCATCGGTATTCCCCTTGCCTCTCCAGCTGACATCAACATGCAAGGAATTTTCAACTACGCTGGGTTTGAGCTACCAAATGAATTCTTCCAATATTTACGAAGTTGCACTGAAGTAGTTACAACAGGTAACCATTAACAGTGTAACTGTTAAATACAAAACATATAAAGAGAAGAGAAAAATTATATCTAACGTCAGTTATTTTATATATCATTTATTTTATTTGCAATATAGTTATAGTTTAATACATAACGTATAAAGTGACAACCATGGTAGTGCAATACCATAGCAAGTCGTTGTGAAGCTATTCACAATATGAGATATAATCAAAACGATGCCAATTATCTACTTCGGAAGCTCACTATGAACAAAACATGGTGCAAAGGCACTAACCCGTTCATTACTATAATATATGAAAGAGCAAATATGAGTTAGACCTTCAAAATGAAAAAAATATATACAGTATATATAAAATAAATAATAATAAAATAAATTTATTATTATTTTTTTTAAACGAAAACTCCAAGCATGAGAGGGATTAGAACCTATAGTACTTAGTACCGTGCATGGGTTGAAGGCTGAGAAGTTGAAAGAATATATTTTTTGACATTACACTTGAACTTCTGTAGATTGTGATTTTCAGGAAATACGTATGAAGGAAGGTTGTTCCAGAAAAGGGAAGTTGAAGGAATAAATCAGGAAGAAGAAGAAAAGTTCTGTGAGTTTGAAGTTGGACAGTGAAAGGATACTTAATACCAGAATACTTAATTAATGGTCAAATTTGGAAAAAAATACTATCCCAAATACTGCCCAGGGATTTTTGACAATGCCTGGGCAGTATTTGGGATAGTATTTTTTCCACATGACCATTAATTAAGTATTCTGGTTAAATCGAAGAACTCAAGGATAAGTTAGTAACATAAACGTCACCTAAGTGTGTGGTACTTTTATTACACTGTGAAGGCAATTTAGTTTATTCAGTTATGTCTTCAGAATCTAGAAACATAAAAAAATACCCTGTTTTGTTCTCGTAAGTGACTAAACAGTACAGCTGTGTTTAAACGCTAATTATTTTTAATGTAGTAATTAAAGTGAAAATAATTAACTTTCTTTTCATTCACAGGAATTGAAATTTTCCTCAATTAGCATTTTTTTTATTATTTTCGTGGGTCCCCATGAAAAACGTAATTAAAGGATTTTATTATTAAGATTTTTATAGAATTTAAAAAATTACGGATTCTCTCTCCTCCCTAAATTGACGACATTTTTTCACACTCAAAAAGGATGTAATTTACGTAAAAAATTATAAAGGTAAAAGTTTATAAATTATTATAAGGTATTTCAGAAATATAGAACAAGATTAGAGGAAGTTTAAAAACAAAGCAGCTATTTACAAATGCATTAAATAAAAGCAATATACTTTACATAATAATTTAAAAGTTATATTTTATTTATCCAGAGTTTTCTTTTATTATTTACACCAGTAAAGGAATATACTGATCAAGCCATCTGTAACCGCTTATTGCGAATCACAGATTTTTTAAAAGGGTTTTTCACAAATTCGCCTTTCAGTAAAGATATCTCGCTCTATGCCACGTTAATACCGGGATGGAAATATCTCAAAAGTGTCGATTTTAAGCTTGTTGGTGCTTTTTCAAATCGGAAGAAGATGAGTCTATTACAACAGACTGCCATAACAGTCTTTCAAATAAATTCTCCATTAATATTATCACCATCCTATATGTTTAAGTGTAGTGCAATACCAGGACAATGCGTTATGAAGGCTAAGGTAGTGGTAGTAGTAATCGAGGCATGTGATGCAAGAAAGCAAGCTTATGTAGCATCAGACAAAAAAAAAAAAAAAAAAAAAAAAAACATTTTCTCTAAACGTTTGTCCGGTTCCTACTTGAATTTATTTAGGCTATCGACTTCTACAACGACACATGGAAGTTTTTTTTTTTTTTTTTTTATTGTTCCACCAGCTGGCTAAAGGCAAATTTCCGGCACATCTATTCTACAACTGTCTTTCCTCAATTTGAATTTATGCAACCTCAGGTTCATAATCCGAGCAAGAGGCTGAATCCTATCAGCATTCAGCCTGCTGAACCCATTCAATGTACACCTCAATCGGATCACCTCGCAGGTGCCCAGTCTCCAGACGCTGCAATTTTAAGAACTTAAGCCTTTCTTGGTAAGACTATCCCTTAGTTCCCATCAGCAACCTTGTTGCCCTTCTCTATACTCGCTCAAGCCACTCTACATCCTTCTTTAAATGAGGCCTCCAGACCTGTATACAGTACTCAAAGTGTGGCCAGACCATTGCTTTATACAAGGGAATGATCACCTCCTTTTCCCTACTAGCAAAATTCCTGTATATCATTGACGAAACCCGATGACCTGCTCTTGCAGCCTGTCTGCACTGACAGAAAACTTCATTGTATAAGGCAATGGTCAGGCCACACCTAGAGTACTGTATACAGGTCTGGAGGCCTCATTTCAAGAAGGATGTAGAGCTGCTGGAACGAGTACAGAGAAGGGCAACAAGATTAGTGAATGGAACAAAGGGGTGCTCTTACGAAGAAAGGCTTAAGTTTTGCAAATTACAGTGTCTGGAGACTAGGCACCAGCGAGGTGATCTGATAGAGGTGTATAAAGCCTTGAATGGTTTAAGCATGCTCAATGCTGATAGGATTCTTCCTCTAGCTCAGAAAAATCACCTGAGAGGGCATAAATTCAAATTGAGGAAAGACAGATGTAGGATAGACGTGCGGAAATTTGCCTTTAGCCAGAGGGTGGTTGGTTGGTGGAACAGACTTCCATCCCTTGTGGTGGAGGTTGATAGCCTAAATAAGTTTAAGGCTCAGCTGGACAGGTATTTTGAACGAACAGAGGGGTGAAGTGGTAGTGGTTTTTTTTTTTTTTTTTTTTTGGCTGATGCTGCATAAGCTTGCTTTCTTGCATCAAATGCCTCTACTAATGCTGATACTAATTTGACTGCACAATTACCCCTAGGTCTTTTTCACTTTCCGCTTCCCTGAGTGTAGTACCACACAGTTGGTACGCTTCTCATGATTTAATGCTGCCCATATGCAGTACTTTGCATTTGTCAATGTTAAACTTCAGTTGCCACTTCTCAGTCCATCTGCCCAAATTTTATAGATCCTGTTTCAATAGCACACTGCTATTACTGTCATTAACAACCATGCCAACTTTCGTATCATCTGCAAACTTTGACATTAATCCTGATATACCTTCATCAGTATCATTGATAAATATAAAAAAACAACAATGGTCCCAACACCGAACCCTGGGGGACTCCACTAATAACATTAGTTCATAGCAGCGTCCATTGATTGCCACTCTCTATCTTCTTCCACTCAACCACCCTTTTATCCAGTGTAGCAACTTACCCTTAATACCGTACTGCTCCAATTTGTACAGCAGTCTTCCATGCGCAACGGTGTCAAAAGCTTTCCTGAATATGATATCAAAATTATTTTTTGCATCCAGTTCCTTTGTAACCACATCATAGTATCCAATCAAATTTGTAAGACAAAACTTCCCATTAACAAACCCATGCTGTGTCTGAATTATTGCCGCAGTCTTGCCTAGATGATCCTGGAATGCATCTTTAGCCAGTGATTCCATTGTTTTCCCTGGAACAGAAGTCAAACTAACAGGTCTGTAATTATTACTCGTGTCACCTTTGATCCTCTTTGTGAATTGGGGATACATTTGCGCACCTGCAGTCCACGGAAACCTCCCCTGAGTCGAAGGATGCTCTCATAATTATAGCTAAGGGTTTGCCTACTTATTTTGCCTCCTCATTTAATATTGAGATCTTTTAAGGTTGTTTTGCTGCGTGAATTAAACCCATTACACAAGGGTAAAACCTGTGCGACACAATAACATATTAAAGGACAAAATATCCCTCGGAATTTTACATAATTTAATATGGTAAAAATTATTAGTTATTTATAAATTTGAAACTTAAAATTTTTTTTTAACGAACTTTGTGTCCAGCTTAAATGAAACTACATATAAAACATATCTCCCTTTATAGTACAGGTGTAAGACCATTTATTTGGCTACCCAGTAACCTGAGGATAGCGGGGATTTTCCGGAATTCGGATAGACAGGCCTAAAATGCACAAAAAACACAAGAAGAAATGCAAGAAAATAAAATATAAATATTTATTGAGCTGAGTTGATTCATAGCAATTACATGGCATCATCCAAAGAAATATCGTGACAGTTTTAGGAAGATGTAGTTGGTGGGATAGACTCTCCGGAAATTGAAGGCTGGGATTCAGGCTTAGATGCTGTAAATGTGCCTGTAGAGTTACCTTGGAAGCCAGTTTCTGAATTATATCCTTTAATATTTTGGTATTTCTTTTATAAGCAATTCTTGAATTTTATAAAGAGACATTATGTGATGCTCTGTAGCAAAACTCCTCCGTTCCATTCCACGAATCAGTTCTTCCCGTAAGGGTTATCATTCTTCCAATACCGATTCTTTCTTCAACAGTATCATCATCCTCGTCATCACTCTCGTTATCTTCATTTTCATTTATTACCATGGCACAGATTTCACTGTATTAGTCTGAGGGTAACTGGAGAATCATCATCAATGTGGAGGCACTCTTCCACTGCACCATAATCCAACAGCTGGGATTTCAGGACATAACAAACCTTTAGCAAAATTCACCAAGTCATTGACAGAATTTTCTTCTCTCTCTTGACACCCTAAATTCAGTGAAATCACGTTCTTGTTCATGATCATCACCAATGCCTGATTCTTTCCATAAATTATGCCAACCATATTTCAAAGTGTCCCCTCAACCCTGTCCCAGGCTTTTTCAGCAATCCAGATTGCATCATTGATATTAAAATCTTTTTGAAATGTCTTTATTCCAACACCATTGTTGCATTCTGTGAGCATTCTATGCATGAATTCATTCTTACAGATTACCTTGAATGACCTGAGTTTTTGATCCATTGGTTGGATCAATGGATCAAGGGATACTGAGGTAATCAGCTGATTTTTTTGAACACACACTGCCAAGATACGAAGATCATTACGTTCCTTAACTCTTGCATACCAGCATGATATATACTCACAGGGCGTTGTATGCCTAAGTGCTCATGAAAATGTTTTGCCTGGGCTATGATAATAGAACGATTGAGATGGTATTTTTCGCTTCGGCGCTGTCGGATCCATTCCATTGACGCTTTGTCTTCCCGAGTTCCATTAACTCAGGTAAATCACTATCACCATAACATTTTAACAGTTTTTATTTCTGTTTCATCAAATCGTAGACGGTAAATGAACCAATACCATACTCATCACACAAAAACTTGACTGATGCACCTTTGTGTAGACGTTTCAGTAACTCCACCTTATCCTTAATCTTTAGAGACACGCGCTTCCTTTTGATAGTCTTACCATCCAGAGGTTTCTCTGCAGGTCTTCTTGACATAATGACTATGGGAATCAGACTCGCAACTTCACAGACAACAAATTTTCTTTCAGTTATTTATAAAATAGTGCAGAGCAACCGGGGCACGTGCCCCGGTTGTTCTGCCATCACTACGGTTCTGTTAAGAGTTTAAGTTTAACTCTGTTAAGAGTTTAATCTTAAACTCTTTTAAGAGTTTAAGATTATGTAGATACAAAATCTTAAACTCTTTTAAGAGTTTAAGATTTTGTATCTACATAATATCGGTGTAGATACACCAGACCATTCTTAAAGGAAAACTGAGATCGTAGTGTGAAAGGCATCATTTAATTTGTATCTCATATTGTGCTCATCCTTCACAACGAGTTGCCCATGTATTGCACTATATCGAATGAGTAACGTTCACTAATGGGCACCACCATCCAGGCAGCACCGTTTCAAACCTAGTTGGCTTTTGATCGGTGGGTGGGCAGGCACCGTGGTATTGCAAGTGAAGCGTTACTTCTTCGAGATAGTGTAATACATGAGCAACTCGTTGTGAAGGATGAGCAGAATATGAGATACAGATGAAATGATGCCTTTCACACTAATTCTTTAAGAGTTTGTCTATGGCAGTGGTCGGCAACCAGTGGTCCGCGGACCACCGGTGGTCCGCAGAATAATCTGAATATATTTGCAATTTTCGTGTTTATTAAAATGTTTCATTATATTCTGATTCTACTTTTTTGCAATTTTCGCCGTATTGCGTTGCATGTTTATAAAAGGCCCAGAGCAATATCCCGTATTATCGATGCTTTTATATTAAAAAAATATAGAAAGCTATTCTATTTCTTATCGATGGCCTAGCCTGGGCACGGCGCGGTTCGCAGTTCTTAGGTAAGTGACCAGTGATATTTTTATTTTAACTGTGCACAGTGCGATATTTAATTGCATCAAAGCGCTTGGGTTTAATAACTATCTTATTTCTTGTTTTGTTTTAGATTCAAATAAAATAACTCCAATGAGAGAGAAAAAACAAGCAAGCATTTTGCGCTTCTTAAAAATACATCGCGTTGTCATGAGTTGATTAATGAATCAGAGCCTCCGCAAGGCATCATCAGGAAGGACATTAGAACTGGAGGCGGAGAGAAGAAAAAGTTCAAAGTTTCAAGAAAATATGATGCGGACTACTTGAAGTTTGGATTTATTCAAGAACCTGGAAGTGAACTGGATCCACGGCCGCTTTGTATTATATGTTCTAAGAGTTTATCCAATGATGCCATGAAACCTTCGAAACTCAGCATGCACTTGCAGTCAAAACACACAGATTTAGCTAAAAAGCCAGATGAATACTTCCAAAGGATGCGTGAAATTTTGCAAAACCAAAAAAGGTCATTGGCAACAATGATTGTTGAAGATAAGTCCTTAGTAAAATCTTATTTGATAGCATTTCAAATCGCTAGATTTAAAAAGCCGTATACGATTGGAGAAGAATTAATTAAGCCTTACTTGTTACAAGCCTGTGAAGAGGTTTTGGGGAAACAGGCTGTCCAGAAACTGAAAGGAATTCCTATGTCCACTAACACTGTGAAGCGCAGAATTGAAGACATGGCCGAAGATATTGAAAATCAAGTGATTGCACTTGTGAAAAATCTACGTTTTATTAATTCAACTTGAGGAATCAACAGACATAACTAACAAGGCAGTTCTTCTTTGTTTTGTGAGGTTTGATTGCCAAGGAGAATTAAAGGAAGAACTCTTCTGTTTGCTAATCTTGTCGGGTAGAACAACAGGCTCTGAAATATTTCACTTTATTGGTTTCCGGTTTTCGAAACTTCCGGATATTGGGATAAATGGTCTAACTCTGTATTTAGCTTCATTAGCCTTTCACTGATTCTTTTGTTTGGCTGTTTCATTTTTTTTTAAATGAAACAAGTATTCGGACAAAAAAAAAAAATACTGTACTAAAAAAAGCACTCTTTATATTGACCTAATCCTACAACTGTGATTGGTCGGTCAAGACAACGCTGTAATTCAAAAAACGCGCTCCGATGCGATGCGACTCACGTGATTGACATTCCGTACTTGCGGAAGACAAATTCTTTCTTCCTGTCTCATAAAAAATTTCATACAAATAATTCGAATATTACGGATACAAATTATTAAAAAAGGAAGGTCATAGAAATCATCATACGGTGCTTGAAATTTGCGCAGCAAAATTTATAGATCTATTCTAATATTCATAAAGAAATTAATTTAAATATAGATCACAATAGAATTTAAGAAGGAAAATCAGAGGCGTAGCGAGGGGGTGTGCAGAGTTTCAGGGGAGCACAGGAGTGCCAGGAAGACCCCGGACGTCTACGATCCAAGGTACGCTACTGAGAAAATTTTATTTTTCTAACTGTAAATTCTGTACAGCAACTGTGCAACAGACAGTTGCTGTACAGAATTTTAACCTACACGACACCAGCAGGAAGATCTTCTAAAAACTGCTTTAATTGTATTAATGCTAGTAGCAGAATTTAACTAAGCAGTTTAAATCCTGTTGGCACAAAAAAAAAAAAAAAAACTTTGCCTTCACGAATTGCACCGGTATTGCACTACTTTTAAACCAATTGCATCTAACTGTAAGTTTAAGGATCCTTACTGCATCACTAAAAGATTAATCTGCAGAAAAAATGACCCAATGAGGCTACCTATCCCACTCACATTCAGATGCAGCGAATAAGCTATTGGTGACTAAGTCCACAAATCAAGTTATATGTTGTTTGGAATGTTGACCGAAAAAGTAGGTGAAGCTAGTGATGATTTGCATCACCCTTCCGGGGATAAATAATTTTTTGGAGACAAGGAGTCAAATCTGGGTACCTCTGCTAACCTTGTTCTTACGACGATGTTAGATTTTGCACATCTGCTGGATGCCTTGCTGTAATGACGTTTACAATATCAGGATTGTACAGCAGATGGAAAAAAAAAAGTATAATTCTCATATTTAATAGTGTATAATTCTCACATCTTTGGATCTCTTCAAAAAATAATATCCGCTTCTGTTATGGTGTAATCGCCATTGCAGTTTGGGCCTCTTATAGCTCTTTTAATATTCTGAAAACTGATTTGAAATTTTTCTTAAGGTTTAAAGCACCGTCCGAGAATATATACATCTGTCATATGAGGGCTATTCAATAAAGAATGATCACAATTTATTTTTCAAAACATGCCTTTATTAATCATTCCCTACTTTGATGGCCCTTTTTAAAGTAGTGTCTCATTTGATGAAATGCATTTACTCCGATGTTTCTGCATTCTTCAAAATCATGGTGGAAGTCATTTTTTGACATGCGTTTGAGAATCGCATCCGATGTCTTTACAGCTTCTTCTGAACTGGAAAAAACTTTTCCCTCGCAGCTCCTTATTTACCTGTAGGCGGATGAAGAATACGTTTCACATTAAAGCTGGCTAATGAGAGTATGGACAGTGTGAGGACTCGCATTGTCGTGATGAAGCATTCACCCACCTCCGTGCAGTTGTGGTCATTTGCGAAGTATCTCATCCCGAAAAATGTGCAGTACAGTTCTCACTGTGGTAAGTTTCTGTAACAGCCATATGACGTGACACAACATGTTGCTAAACCATTCTTTGAATGTCAGAAAAAATCAAAAAGAGATGACCATAACCTAAAAGCCACAACTTAGCATGTAGACCTCGAAACAACACTTTGTTGCTTACTCTCTGGGTTGAAATGGTTTAGTCATCTAATCCGCCGTTATCACCTTCTGCAGAACCTCAGCAATCTTCAGCAACCATCCACTGCAGTTCTTGACAATCCTCCATGCGAACTTAATGTTGCTCAGATGTAAATAGTCTTGGAACCCAGCGCTCAGATACACGTGTGATATGGAAAGGCCACGGAGAATACCGTGAATAACTCTTTGGAAAAGCTACACATGCCTTACTCATTAAACCACTTATGCCACACTGAATATTTAATCAATTCCTTTAGGTATCTTTCGAGTTCTGTACATAAAATGTGTAAAAACCTTATAACTGTCACAGTAAGGGATAGATGGAGCAGATTCACAATGCTACGCTACAAGTATATATGTATTTAAACAAATATTGAACAAAATAAATAGAAACAATAGGTTCTTATTAAATATTAATGTAATATATATATTATAATTAAGATAACTTTAAAATTTGCTGAGCTAAAAGAAAAAAATATAATACACCTTATAATAATTTACATACCTAATCCTTCCTTTCTAAGAATAATTTTAGGTTCTGTTGTTTTATGTTGTTATTTATGTTTTTTATCGAAACAAAAATTTGTTTTCGCTGCGGAAGTGAAAAAATCCTCTTCCGCAGGAATTAAAATGTTAAAAATAAAAAATAGGAATTAGGTTTTTCCTCCGGAAGTGCACGCGCATTTACTTTTTCTGAGTTAAAACTGTTTTTGTTTTTCTTGTTTTCAGACATTTTGGCGAGTCATTTGCTAAATTAGAACACACATTCTGTTGTGAAACCAGGTGGGCTACAAAAACACACGAAAAATTGTTAAATTTTTACTGAAGAGGCTACTGACCACGTTTTTTCGGGAGACGCTAAGTGGAACTTTATTTATTGATTTGAAATCATTGTTTTTCTCGAACATTTGATTTAAAATTAGTAATGTGGGATTCGTTTGTGATTTCCTGATTAATCTGGTGTATTTGTTCTTTATATAGCCCTTGTAATTGCTTAAAGAACCACAGTTGACTTCTAGGGCCTTGTGGTTCTTTAAGAAATTACAAGGGCCATGTAAAGAACAAATACATGATTTGGCGTAAATATAGTATGGTGCCGTCGTGGATAGCACAGAAGAGGGTAGCATGGTTTTTTCTCCCGGAAACTCGAGTTTTTCGTCCAGCAAACAGAAAATCGATCTCAGAACACACGCAGTTTTCAGACAATATACACCGAGCAACATGGCCATAGTGGCCGATGCTCCTAAAATCCAAGAACAACATAATAAATAGGTCACTCAAGAGTTTGAATAACGTAGGCTGGCGATAGATAGATAGATTTATTATCTATTGTAACTACTTAGAATTTACAAACTTAACGGTATAGCGTAATACATATAACTTAAACTTAATAAGAGGTACGAAATACATATACCATAAACTCGACATTGCAATGTATATATTGTATATAATATACATATAATATGCATAAAATAACCAGTGCATAGTATCATTATTGCATTAGAATACAGATTTAGTGAACTATTTTTAATTATATTGAATTTGAACCGAAATCAAAAAAGCGAAAGGCTCAAGGTAGTGGGAGTGCTGGGGCTCGGGTGGGAACTGATGGGTGCGGGTGGTTGTCCTCTGAATCACAGCCTTACGAAACGTACTGCTTGCGGAGTTATCATGAACGGGACATGATATTGACAAGAGGAGGTCTTTGTGTGTGCTCGATTTAAAGAGTGTGAGGATGTTAGGCACCACTCTCCATTGTTATGGGCTTTATGAGAGCTTGAAGAACAGGGTGGATGCCCTCGAAGGATTTAAATTGGCGTCTATCAAGCTCTCAGCTGCCCACACCTATGCCAGAGCTTGCACTTCAAAATCAGTGTATAAATAAATCATGTATAAATAAAGAACAGACAGGACAGGGGGAACGGTTATGTTGTTAGTTAAGAAAGACATAAAATGTAAGGAAATACAGCCAGTTCACATGGGTGGACAATGCAATGTTGAGCCAGTTTGGTGTGACATAAACACTGGGAATGGGAAAATGAGAGTAGGAGTGTGTTATAGGCCTGATGAATCTGATGAGCATAATGAGCAATTGTGCAGGGAAATAGTGGGCCAGTAAATCAGAATGTCTTATAATGGGGGATTTTAATTTCCCACATATTGATTGGAAGTTGTGGACTGGTCACTCGCACACTAATAAGACTTTTGGGGATTTATTGGATGAGTGGAAATTCGTGAACCGCATTCGATGCTTTTAGGTAGCCAGTAGAATTCCATGGAAGGTGCGGGAACAGTGGGATTTTTCTTTTGCATTTAATCGATCGATTGGTTGAATCAAGACAATTGCGAACTATCAGCTATCAAAACGATCAGGATATCACCAAATTAAAGGACTCTGTGGATGCCAGCTCTAAGCAAAGGTTTTCACCGGAAACAAGCGGCTCACAAAGCATGGAAGCACTCTGGGGCAGTGCAAAGCTGAACTGAATTATCCCAAAATACAGCTGTTTTCAATCGACAGAAACGAAACGAAATACTTCAAGGCCATCATCGGAGGGAAATGTTCTACAGGACAACAAACCAAAGAATATAAACGAAGACTTTGAACAATGGATGGACATCACCCACTTCTCTAACCAGCAAACCACCAGTAAAATAATGCATCTGTGTGTAAACAATTTCCCAACTGACACACTCACAAATATAAAAATCCTCAAAAAGCTACTGATTAATAGAAAAAAATAAAAAGAAGAAGTAATATAGTAAGTAAATTAAAATATAAGCAGATATACATAATGAGTTAGTTCGCTCCCCAAATATGCACTTATGGTTGCGTTTTGGGTTTCTTATGTTTTTGTGCAGCCAATAGGGTTGAAACTGCAGCAGTTCAATGTTGTTTGGCGCTCTAATAGAAAAGCTTGGTTCACTAGCTATTTTTGTCCGAAAGTTAAGGCCTACTGTGAAGAAAATAATCTTGCATTCAAAATTTTACTTATTTTAGACAATGCCCCGGCCATTTTCTGATTTGTGTGAAAACGTGGAAGTTATGTTTTTTTTACCTCCAAATACCACGTCTTTTACAGCCTATGGATCAAGGCATAATCGCTACTTTCAAGGCCTATTATTTAGGTGGAACATTTGCGCAAGCAATTGAAGCAACAACTGGAGATGGTGCAGTTTCTTTAGTTGAATTCTGGAGAAGTTACAACATCAGAAAAGCAATAGACAATATTCATGGGTCATGGTCTGAAGTAACATCCAGAAATATGAGAGCAGTTTGGAAGCATATTTTGCCACATTGCGCAAATGATTTCTGTGGTTTCGCTCGTGTCAACACTGTTATTGATGAAATAGCAAATATTGGAAGAGCGACAACAGTGATGTTCACGAATTGCTGGAATCACATTCGGAACAGTTAAGTGATTCTGACCTCCTTAAATATTGATGAACAACGAGCGTATGACGAGGTGGAAATTTGAGAGGAAGAAAATGTTCAAGAAAAGAAGTTGACATTAAAAGAACTCTAAGGAATATTTCGCGCAGCTGAAAATTTGAAAAAGAACCAGATCAGAACCAGATATCGAGCGCAGTATGCAAATTCGCAGGAACATTGAAAAAGATGTGTATCCATACAAGCGAATTTATGATGAAAGGAAGAAAGAAAAGTCTGCGCAAACCAGCCTTTTGAAATATTTTACAAAGACATAAAGTGAGTTATATATTGTAATTTTTTTAATTTCAATAAACTTTTTATTACTGTACTGCAAATATTTATAATTATCCTTTGCTTTTAAACTGGTGTACATTAAATTGCCATAAAAAATGTATTTTTAAAAATATTGATTGGTATATTGTAGGTCTTTGGACGAATTAGACTATTTTGTATTGATTATAAACTTCGATTAGCGCGATTTCGCATAGCGCGCCATTTTCGCGAAACCAATTAATCGTGCTAATCGAGGGATTCCTGTAACATCTAAAAGTAGACGCCCAACAGTTATTTTATATGTTGGTCATTGCATCCTATTTATAAAGTTCAAGTTCCTAGCTTCTTTCTAGTTCAAGTTCCTAGCTTCTTTCTAGTTCAAGCTTCTTCATGCTTCTATAGTTCAAGCAAGCTGTAAGTTTCAGAGAGGAGGCTCTTCACTCTGTATTCCTCCTAAGTAATATGATTATTAATATGATATCTTATTGTCAGTAAATTAAAGGATAGCCTACTAGTACTAACGATAATTAGTATTTCCATTCATTAGGTTACATTGTCTGTAGATCTGACTAGTTTATCCTTAAAGTGGCGACCCAAAAATTGTTAGAGATGAGCCCTCCGTGGAAGAACTACACGAAGAACACATACACACTCTACCTCACTAACTAAGAGCACACAATTTGTCCTTTTGTCGTTTATTAAAGTCAAATTGTTCATTACTTATGTTTATATGTATAACAAAGGATACTGTTTTAACTAAAAAATGGTTGAAAGTTATACCAAAGAAAGATTTTGTGCCATCTGAACATTCAAAGATTAGTTGCTAAAATAAGTTTGTGGCACGTTAATAATAATTATCTTAAATAGTGGTATTTCAACAGTAATGAAAGGACAGTATAGTACAATTATCTAATCACACAGTTAGCTAATAAGGAAACGAAACAGATGTATACTTGTCAGAATACAGAAGTAAATTTCGGCTTATGTGGTTTCATTTATATATAAAATATTCGTTTCATTATTGGATTCACTGAAGATAAGTGCATGCTTGTTTAAGAACTCAAAAAATCTCAATATTTGTACGGTACGTAATATTAATTTTATTTATTGAAACTTTTAGTGTTGATACATGAAGTGTAATTAAATGCAACCTTTGATAAACTATAGGCCTATGTATGAGGACTAAGGTATCCTTAGTTGTAAAAGCTAATTAATACCAGTCGTCTGTGAGATGCTAATAACAAGTAAAGTGAAATTGGGAAGAGAGATTAATATTTTATTTATTTATTTATTTCATATTGTTACAGGTATGTGAGATTCATTTCGAGCCAACCCAGATAAATGGACATCTAAATCTGATGGAAAAAACAAGAGAATCACCGTGGATTCAACTGTACACAATACAGTTATTTCAAAAAATAACTGTATTGTATTTTTATATTTAAGAGCATCCTACAGATGGAGCTACTGATCCTATTGATTTTGACTATAGATGCATTTTTTTGGTAATAAAAACGCAGTATAATTTATTCATCACAAAGATGTTTCTTGTCTTTCTCTCTCTCTTCTACTTATGCTTTCATAAAGTACTTTTCTTTGCGCGTTTATGCACAATACACGCGTGCATTTTTCTCTACTTATTCGACAGGTCATAATTATTACCTCCTGTACAAATAAAGTTGAAATGTTATGCATGGCAGGTTGCAGCAAGAAGTTTGAGAAGTCGTGTATTTTCCTGTTTGTTTACTATCTCTATAGTAATAGCGAACAAAAAACAATCAGTGGTTTCGAATGAATTATATGAAACGCATTACGTGGAATGAATACACAAAATTAAAATAAAATTAAACCCTCAATTGGATTGGAAACGTTGCCATTAGCTACGCTTGACAGCATTATATTATTTAGTACATTTTATATATTGAATCATACCTATCGGTAAGAATATATATTGAGAATTTAAACTTTTTTGGAATCAATAAACCATTTAAAGTTAAAAAAAATAAAAGTGAGCTATTTTATTTTAATTTGGAGAATTAATGTTTTGATTACTTGCCACAGTTTCTTATTTTGTATATTAAAATATTTATCCTAAACTGTCCAACGTTGCATTAAATTTTGTATTAACAATTTTAAGATTTTTAAGCAGTTATGTGCAATGTACGCAGATTTCTTACAAATCAGTGCAACATATTCGTTGAGCTTTCGGCTCACAGATGGCAGCACGTATTTTCTGTGTCTCGTGTTTTAGATCAACATTATCAGAAAACTTTTGATGAAAAACAACTTCAATTTCTATGCGCACTCTAAGTTTTAAACTACTACATATGGGAAGCAGTAACACCAGAGTAACGTACCAACTGGGTGGTACTACACTGACAGTGATAGAGAACGAAAAGGACCTGGAGGTATTTGTTTAGGCAGATATGAAGTTTTCTGAGCAGTGCAGACGGTCTGCAAGAGTAGCTCATGGTGTCTTGTCAATGATATACAGGAATTTTTCTAGCAGGGATAAGGACGTGATTATTCCCTTGTATAAGGCAATGGTCAGGCCACACTTTGAGTACTGTATACAGGTCTGACGGCCTCATTTCAAGAAGGATGTAGAGCTGCTGGAACGGGTACAGAGAAGGGCAACAAGATTAGTGAACGGAACAAAGGGTTGCTCTTATGAAGAAAGGCTTAAGTTCTGCAAATTGTAGTGTCTGGAAACTAAGCACCTGAGATGGGATCTGATTGAGGTGTAAGGCCTTGAATGGTTTGAGCAAGCCCAATGCCGATGGGATTGCCTGAGAGGGCATAAATTCAAATTGAGGAAAGACAGATGTAGGATAGATGTGCGGAAGTTTGCCTTTGGCCAGCGGGTGGTTGACTGTTGGAACAAACTTCCATCTGTTGTAGAGGAGGTGAACAACTTAAATAAGTTCAATGCAGAACTAGACAAACATTTGGAGCGAAGGGATGGGTGAAATGGAAAGTTTTTTTTTTTTTTTTGGCTGATGCTACATTAGCTTGCCTTCCACTGCTAATGGTAGTGCTAATGCATTTATAGTTTTAATAAAGTAGGGTTTTTTTTTTTTTTGTTTTCTTTCACTTCATTCTTCGTCGTAGAAGGGACAGCTGACAAGGTTACAGTGCACTGAAAATAGAATAGTTTTTAAAAGTTTTTAACTGTTTTTTTTAAGTTTATTCACGTTATACAAAGCTGTATTTTATATATTTACAAGTCCGTCATTCTTTTCAAAATGGAAGAGACTTCAATCGCTTCGCGATCCGTGGTATTCGTATCCGTTGCACTGCCTGGTACCAGGAATATGCCTTATCCCATTAAAATTCACAGCTTTTGAAGATCCAACTCTACTTCTGTTGTTTCCCAGGACAAAACTGAAAGCTATTGCAGCGATATCTAGGAACTCGTAGATGGTAAGGAGAGAAAATCCAAGCCAGATTCCGCTGTATCCTCCTAAGCTGCTGAATAGCTCTAGCGTCTAAAAAAGAAAACAAAAAAGGCTTCAATATTTACTGCGAGCGTGTTTGTTAAAAATTTACAAGGCGACACAAACGAATTAACGTTAATCTGAAATGTAGATCAACACACACACACATCGCCCTCAGTATATAAATACCTACTTTGCATAACTTAGTTAAGATACGTGACATTATTTATATAGGAGTTGGCGATACCTTGGATGACGGAGGTGTTACTAATAAACTACCTACTTAGTGCAATGGTGGCATTGAAGTCTTTCATCAAAGTACAGAAAGAGGATCTGTATAATTTTTCAGACACGACAGTTGATTAAGTAACTCATAAAATGTCGTATAAAAATGATTTATGATTAATTGATGATTAATCAACTATTAATGCTGTTCAACGAGCAGATTATTTTCTTTTATAAATAGTTCATGAGGTACTCTCAGACTTACCTCATATTCAGGTTCGTGGCGAAATATCTTGTGATCCATAGTTTCAAAGCGAATCTTTACTTGAAGTAAGTTCTTCCTGGGTATAAGAAAAAATGGCAATAAAAAATAGGAAAAACATTGTATGGTTAAGTGATACTGATAATAATTTTACCCATTATAGGATAATTATAAGGAAAATAAAAAGAAAATTAAACTATTCTTATTAAAAGAAAATTTTCTTAATGAGAACTTTAAGAAAATTTAAGACAGTTTTGTTGTTGTTGGGGTGAACATTTCGAACACATATTATTGCTGCTACTTAACCAAATCTGCCAGAATTAATTAAGAAAATAAAATAAAAACGTAAAACATACTCACTTAATAACATCCCACTCCTTGGTTTTCCATTGTCCTAGATTTCTTCTGTTGATTGCCTGGACCAGAAAAACTCTTAAAAATCTTAACGAATCTTAAAAAGTCATTGTACATGCTGGGCAGATCCTCCTTCTATTTATAACGTTAAGCAAGCTGGTGTTTGTCTCCATTGGAGCAGTGCCTTTTTTTTTCCAGAGTAGTGCAATACTAAAGTAACTTGTGGCAAAGTTCCTCCACAATATGAAATCAATGCAGAGTAGCAAATCAAGTTTGCTCACAGTACGTACAGAAAGGGGCTATGCCCGATATGTCCAATGACTTTTTATAGCTTTCATAGCTTGAGGCTTTTGCCCTAGATTTGATTACCGAAACTTAAATCAATAATCAGTCAAACTTCAGAGTTTTAAGACTCACCAATCTATCCCCAGGCATCTTGTGAGTAATCACTTCAACGTCAAACGACACATCCCTGTCAGTATTAAAATATATAAACATAAATTGATATAAGAAAATAAACAGAATGATCTAATAGTAATCCTCTAATATAACATAGGTGGATATACAAAGAAATAATAATGGACACTACAAACACACAGTATATATTACTCTGAGTCATACTATTAAATATGATCCGAAGGAAAATATAAGAATACGGGCCTTACTTTGGTTCTTCAAAGAAGAAATGCTTTAAAAATATTCAGAAAAGCCTACGTAAAACCCGAAATGAAAACAATCATCGTCAGCCAATGTCGAATCAAAAAGAATAATTTTACTACACAAAACATGGAACCAATATTAATGAAAGATACGCTGCTCGACAAAGTTAACAGATCCGTGATGGCAGGACAAATTTTAGTATGGTAGGGTACCATAGAATAACGAAGAAATGAGGAGAAACTTCGAACAGGTATAAGGGATCTTTACAGGGCTTATATAAGGATTACCAAAAAGGAATTACCAATAAGAATTACATTACAGAAGTCGGTAGAAGACGCTCGAAAATATGGTCGCATGACATCAGTAGCGTATGATCCCCTCCAACAGCTAAAAGGCCTAACAGCGGTGAACTATACTCGATATAAGGGTGTCTAAGATTCTGTTGCCTCAAATTGCATTCTTCCACCACCGCTCACCTTAGCTCAACAAGTGACCAAGAAGTTGGTCACTTGTTGAGCTAAGGTGAGCTAAGGTGTCGGTGTGCAATGTAATGTCCAAGTGCGTCACAGAGATGTTCAATCGGATTTAAGTCTGGTGATTGTGTTGCCCACGGCAGTCTTTTAGATCACTTTTGAAGTACTGGCCCGTGCAATTTAATTATGGGATTATGAAATAGGGACGATAGGAAAGCCAGTGTCGCCATCATTCTGGAAGTGGTCCTCAAGCAGCTTGAATAGAGAAGGAACGTTCGCAGCAGCCAATGCTGATTTAATGTCGAGGTAGGTGACTACCAGTTCTTTGTCTTCTAACGCTGTGAGGAATTTGTTAGGGTTGGCTATAACTTTGGTTACTGTTGATCTATTTGGGAGTGCATAATGAATTTAGGGAGGGTTATCTAGCAGTAAATTCTGGTGAGGATAGGCAGCAGCACTTCTTCGAGCAGCTTCAGTATGGTGGATGAGTTAGAGATTGGTTTGAAATATTTCGCGATTGATGGAGTACATACCTCAGGAAATGGATTAACAAGGTATTTCTTCCGTTTGTGTGGGAAGCAATAAGTTGAGAGTACTAAATTGAAGATGTACCGTGGAGTTTGTAAGATGTACAGACACATACAGTGTACAGGTAAAAAACAGGGCTCCATTTCTTGTACAATTAACCAACAAATTTTACCAGTAAACTAATCATAGCGTGCAAAATGTCTTACTTGCAGGGAAGACCACAGACCGAACGACAGATGTCTTCAGTTTCTTTCATCACTGCTGAAGCACAGTCTTCCATTTCTATGATAAAAAAAAAAAAAGAAAAAAGGAAAAAGAAAATTTGATCCTCATCTTTCTTCGGTATATGCAAGTTAAGAAACTGTACAGAAATTTACTACGTTGCTCTGCGTGTAAGGTGAAATAAAAATTTTCTTTATTTAAGAAGAATTAATTCATTAAGATTTAATTAAATTGCATTTAAATTAAGATATATTTACATTGCTCTTAATTAAAGAGCAATGTAATTTATGAATGACACCAAATAAATTAATGACCTTCATTTATTTACTGGAAATGGTTTCATGGTAATACAGGTTTTTCACTTTCCAGTTCGATAAACCCTACTTTTCACCAACACCTTCTGAAATATCCACAACAAGCTGGAACTTTTTTCATGCTCTGGTGAAGACATTTGGTTACGTGCGGTATGGTATATGCATGGTTTGCCATCCCAGAATAGAGGAATATTGATAATGGATTTCTCATCTCATTGATGCATAATTAGGCGGGAGACCATGAAATTAGCGCTAAAGAAACCAAGGTCATCAGGCAACGGAGCATTTGCGTGTATTCTATGGTGTTTTTGACAACTCCAAACTCACTGAACTTTCGCTTTTTTCCTGTTTATCCAGTCTACAGTACATCTACTCTTTGGAACAATTTCCTTCACATAAAGTTGTGGGGACAGAAATAAAAGAAACGTCTGTGATAAGAGTTATATGCACTAATATAGTCTAAAGAATATGGTCTGTGCTTTTAAAACAGCTTGCATTATACTTGGAATAGATTCAATAAATATTGAACTACCTTAAGAGGAATATTGAACCATTCTTCATAGAGGAATGTTCCAAGCTCTTTGAGTAATAAAAGTCGAAGAAATCTTCTTCTCACTCACTTCTCTAAATATGCCCACAGTGGCTCAATAACGTTTAAGTCTGGTGATTGTCAGGCTATGGGAGATGCTTAGCCTCAGCTATATGCTCCTCAAACTAAGATTAGCCACATCTATCTGAGTGTATTGGAGTATTATCATCTAAAAACATGGCATCATTTATGGGAAACAGTATTGGCACCTTGAGATGAACCTGGCCACTTAGAATATCAAGGGAATCAGCGGCACTAATTTGTACAATCAGGATGATGAGGGAATTAAAGATCATCCTCCTCTATATTTTTGAAGATTACAGACACATTAATGGTTGATTTTGTTTCTGATGCCTCGTGATGTGTGTGTGTGAGTGCTTGTGAGATTTTGATTTTGCTCGCTTTTAGTTTTCGAGTGAATTTCTAGAGGTATTTCTAACTTATTACTTTTGGTGAAGTTGTTTTCATTCCAGAAGAGATCGTTGTAGAACACAGCCACTCGAGGCATTACGTAGCGACACCGATTCCATTGGTGGTACCGAGAGCAGTGCACCGTACACATCTGCCGAAAAGAGAAACTAATTAATAAATTACTTATTACAACAGAATCAAAGAATTATCTAATCATTACCTTGTAAAAAATTTTGGGAAACTATAAAGTAATTTGGAAGACTTCCAATTCGAAACGCACGTTGATATCAAAGGATTCTGTAGTACATCGAGCGGCCTCTTTGTTAGGTACATCTAATACAGAGGCCACGAAGTGAAAAAAAAGTCCACGCTTAATTCCACCCCTCTTTCAGAAAACCTTGGAACCTCCACTGGGTAGTTGCACCTATTAAAGTGGCCACTCATTGCATAAGTATTGAATTTTAATTAATAACTTTTCTTCGTTGTTTTCTCAAATAAACAATTCGTTTTCCCTAAATAACCAATCGTTAATAAACGCGTGATGGGTGAGTTATGGACGAACAACCAAGTACGTTTTTAATGATGAAAGAAGAGTTTCTTACCCTTGCTGTCTGTGTTACCTTACCACTGGTCCATGGCAGGTTATTGAAATCCGAACACTTCGTGTTATAAGGATCTGGAAGCAACTCTACAGTTACCTGGTAAATTAAAAAAAAAGGATAAATTAATAGAATAATAAGTTCAAATAAATTAATAACGTCATTTTTAATAATACCTGTTAATATTGGCTGTTGTTCGCATATTTTAATGATCGAAAGTTTTAATTATTAAAATTAGAATTATCTTATTAAAATTTGTAATTAATGAGATTAGAATTTCGAACTTTTCCTACAGCAAATGAAACCAGAATTAAAATTTTGTCTGGACAATCTGTAAAATATTGTATCTTACCGAAAGTATTCGGACACTCCTACCGAATGCGGTGAAGGGTGCACAGGCAATAGCAGAAATACCGCAATCAGGCGGATTGAGTCGCGGTAAGCTGCTTACTGCCTTTCAAACAAACTTAAAGCAAATCGAGTGATATCTTTCCAAAATGTTGCGTTGGAGATCAAGATGTCCACAAAAATGGTCGAAAGCACTGTACGTTAGAAATAGCTCATCTGGAGCGACGAACTCCGTTATACAATCTTCAAATCGAACAGTCGATTTGGGTGTAGGGATTGGCTGGGAAATATCATCAATTCCAATGCCCATAATGAAGTTCAAAGGAGTCATGGTGTGGGGCTATTTCTCATGGTTTGGACCACGACCGTTGATTGTGCTGCCAAAAACAAATCATCAATGTCGAGTCGTACACTGATATCTTTGATAACTCCACACTAGCAATTCTATGGCCCCTGTACCTCGGCTGGTCCAGAATGCAGCACTGAAACATCCCGGTGATCAATCACTTGTGGGACGATAAGGCACATTTTGGCACAAACTGGAATGCCGGATCTGTACTAGGCCAATATGCATCTCCTCTAGCACTTAGCTGGCGATTGTACCAAAGGAGAAATGGACTCAGGTCATTGATACAAGGAACTAATCGAAAGTAATGCACGACGAATTTATGCTTCAGTGAGGACATATTTATATTTGATATTTGTACAATAGATCCATCTCGTACTGGAAGAGATCAATGATTGGAACTCAGAATATATAGTAGGTGGTTGATCGAAGGTATATTGCAAATTTTGTTCGATGTAATCAGTAACAAAAAAATTTGGAATACAGAATAAGAATCTAGTATCCTATCTTTATTTCTTATTCTGAAACAATGTGTCTGATATAAATATTCATGATAAATAATCAACGTATTCAGATAATTATTTAAAGAAAATAATTAATGATTACTATATCTCCATTCAGAAGAGAGAGGACCGGGTACCTTTTGTATTATAAGATAATGTAACTTCCCAGGGCGCAGCAGAATCCCGTCCGAAAATATCTCAGGCATGAACTCGTGACTGTGGAGCACGATCATCATTTCGGATTCCCTTTCTACTTCCATGTTTTCTGCTTCCTCCAAATTCAGTACCAGAAACAATTCTGAAACGAGAAGAAATAATAAAATTCAAAGGAAACAAGAATTTCATATTAATCTGTTATTTTTTGGAAGTATTTTTTTTGCCATAAATTGCGGTTCAAGGTGTCATGGTCAGTTAAATCTCGGACGGTCCATTCTCCATCCATTCATGTCATCCTAGGTCTTCCTCTTCTCCTTTTTCCTGTAGGTATCGGTTCAATCTATAATGATTATAATCCATCCGTGATGATTATAATCCATTGTAATGATTATGATCGATTGTGATCCATATAATCCATAATGATTATGATTGATTATGATCCGTTGTAATAATACACGTTTGAAATTATATAGATTACAATTATGGATTATATGGATCAAAGTCATTATCATTCATAATTAATCTGTAATCATTATCGATTATAATTAATCCTTTAAAATATACCATATATTCAAAACAAAACGTGATACTGCACTTTAAAAATGATGTTAGAAGTTGCCAGCTTGCAGTTTGCAGTAGAATAAAATATAACTCTCACAATGGTAATCTATGAGAGTTGGTATTCCTGAAGATGATATCATTGCTCTAAAGTCAGCACGTGCAGTGTTCTGCCTGTTGTTGTCCCCTGAACTGGAAACAACGTTGGTAGTACCCATTCCATGATCGCAATGGTTGCCCTCTACAGCTTCATGGATTTCTTCTTGAAATGAAAAATGGTCGGAAAGTGTTTGGTTATAATGTCTCTGGCACTTTTTTTTTTTTTTTTTTTTGGTAGTTGTTGGCGCATCGGCTTCGGTGGCCATAATGCACCTCCCAAGGTTCTTGCAGTACTTTGATCCAAGCCCGAGGCCGGATTCGAACCCGCGACCATTTCGTTTGCCAGGCAAGCACTTTACCCACCCGGCTAGCCTGGTCGGCCTCTGGAACTTCCGGATGAGCGAAAGAAAGAAACAAATCACCGTTCCGCGAGTATGAATATTTTCTTGATATGCATAAGGATCAGAGGAAGCCAATGCAGATTTATCAGATGTTAAAATGCCTTTCGAATTGATCTTTACCTTTAAGAAAACTGCAAGCTGGAAATTCTCATTTGGGCAGACACCGCACGCTTTCCTCTTTCTTCTCTCGCTCCACTTTAAGAACGGAAACCATTTCTTACCATTGATTTCGTGCCACAAGTCCGGTTCATGGGCGTCAATGATTTCTCCCTGCTCATCAATTGGATCCAGCGTGTAACAATTACCCATCTGCGGGTCGAAAAAATATTTGAAATTTCTAAAGAAGAAATAGAAATCAGTGATTTGAGGAAAAGAATCTCTTTGAAGGCTGAGTTACAATAAAAAAAATATGTACGCATGATATGGACATAATATAACTTTGGTACACTGAGTGGACAGAAATCATGGGATACCTACCTAGTAACGGGTAGGCCCACCTTTCGCCTGGATAAGGGCAATCACACGGCGAGGCATTGTCTACTAGTTCACGAAAGCGTTCCACCAGGTATTTCTATCGATGCTTGCTGCGCCGCTGTTCATAATTCCGTCGCATTCCTGGGTGGAGGATTCAAAGCTCGAACGGACTTTTCCACAGCATCCCAAACATGATCCAAGGGGTTCATATCCGAAAAACGGTGAGGCCCATTGCCCTGCTGGAAGAGTCTATTGCCCTGTGGGTGCACGATGACCATGAAGGGATGCAGATGGTCTGCAAGGTGGACACGTAACCTGGACGGTTCACAGATGCGCCTAGACGTACCAGAGGTCCCAATCTGGCCTGTTGAACACGACCGAGACCATTACCGACAATCCACCTGCCTGAACAGTTCCCTGTTGACATGACGGGTGCATGGCTTCGTTCGGTTTCCGATAGATGAGCACCCTCCCGTCCGCTCGAAAAGACTGTAAACGGTGCTAATCGGACCACGAGATCCGTCTCCCATCATCCAAGGTCCAGTGCCAATGTTCTTTCACCCATTTGAGGCGTAGAGTCCTGTGTCGTAGTTTTTTCAATGGAACTATGGTGGGTTGGCTCCTACCATAACCTATTGGGGCTAATGATCGCCTGGTGGTCTTGGTTGAGACAGTTCTGGCAGCTCTCTCGTTGAAGTCGGCGGTGATTTCTGCCACTGACGATCTCTGATTGGCTGAAACAATGCGAGACAGATGGCCACGTTCATCCACCACCTTTCCCCGCCCACAGCTGTCCACGGGATGTGATTCCGGAAATGGCGCATTCCGGATACACTCTTGATACTGTCGAACGGGGATAGTGCAATTTCTGTACTACCTCCACGATAAACGACCCATGCATTGGACACCGACTATCATCCCTCTTTCAAAGTCGGTTAACTCACGACGTTTATCCATACTGACCTCGAATTACCGTCTACGTAAATGCAGTGATGCAGTGTACCTATATATCTGCCAAGCGGCGGGTTCGTCCACTAGCGAAAGGAGTGACAGAGTCGCGATGCCCAGAAACCAGGTATCCCATGAATTCTGTCCTTTCAGTGTACATTACAACTCCTAACATGTATTAGCATACATTCTCAAATATCTTTAAATATAACAGAATTCTTAAAAGTGCTTCTGAATCATTTATTGGATCTCAGGCCGAGAGAGGAGTAATATTTCATCCCAATAATAAGTTGTTTTGGAATTTTTAGCGTGCACCTATTCAAATTTCCACAAATTTGTTACATACACACAAAATTTTGTAAAAACGAACTGTATACACAGAAAATTAATACTGTATATAAAATATCATTGCAATTTTATTGTTAAACCAATCACACAGTACTCACTTGGTGCAACGATGTGTAGTGAGATTGTGGTTTCCAAAATAAGTACAATTTACTATCATATCTTGAATCTGATGTCCCAACTGTCGTCGAATGTCTGGCCGCCCTGTCGTGGAGAGATTTTGGAATATTTCATCGATATCATTGTCTTCTAACTAAACAAAAAGGAAATTTTTAGTGTGCAAAATTCGTAGCGTTCAAATGGTCATATCATATCACAGGAGTATCCCCATAAATAATAAACAACTACCATTATACTCACGTAAGATCTCTGTTCCTCCTTAAAACACCTCTCTGGAATGAAGTGGCATACTTTGGATTTTCTTATTCTGAAATATGCAGTTTATTTTGTCAGCATTAAACCATTGAATCTTTTATTATAAGTAAACAAAATGTTGAATATTTTCTTGAATAGAGCATAATTGGCAAATAAACGATAGAAAAACAAACAACAAACATCTGTCATGCAACCATCTATCCTCAATTTCAATTTAAGGCTCCTTGTGTGTGTTGTCCTTGAAAGAATAACAATACCAATGGCATTTGATTTAATCAGATTCGTCTTGACAAGAATGGAATCTTAACTGTATCTTAGCATGGTTTAATAAATGAGTGACCTTGCCTGACTCATCTCGTAAATTACTATGATGAGGTTATAAAGCAGTTCGGTGCAAGAAACAACTTTGACATTATATGTAATGGCTTTAGAATGGCCTTTTTTTGATACAATTGCTCATGAGAGGTTATCGTATAAATTAGCGCAGACCGGGATAATAGGGAAAGTCTAGCAGTGGATTAGTGGTTGGTTGAAAGACAAGAGACAGATGGTCATAAATGGGTCATAAATGAAGGAGGAACGGACATTCTCTCCAGTGAGTATGGCATAACTGGAGGGTGCTATAATAAATTATTAGCAGATTAGATCGTATGAAGTTTAGCTTCGGGCAGTGAACGTTGGGATAAGTGGCCTTCAAGAATTTTCTTTGTAGTGTCTGCAAGCATCTTCTTTGAATTGTGTCCAAAATCTCCATGCCAGTGGAGAGTTTGACAAAATTCAAAGAGGAATTGGACAGACACTTTTCGGCGTTGGGGATAACATGAGAGGAGCAGGCATCATTATGTCATTTACCAAGCATGGACAATAAGTATTTACCATCACCTAGAAATATTTCAGTTAGGAATTTGAAACTTGGGTGGCAGTTTCGTCCCTTTCTTTGTAAAAATATTCTATAGCTGCATATCTTTGAAATGTGTGGATAAGCTCTGTAAGGTTTCTTGGATAGAACTCCTCACTTTAAGCAGAAAAACAAGCATCAGCATGACTAATTACCTCTTACCCCTCCTCCTCCTCCTCCTCCTCCTCCTCCTCAGTCTGAAATCAACGGCCCATTAATGTTTCTTTCATTTTAGGTAAGCGGGAAAAGTCTGAAGGCAAGAGTCTGGAGAATAAGATGGGTGATGCAGATTTCCAAAGGAACACCTGATTACAAAATACACTGTGAGAGCAGCCTTTTGAGCAGAAGCATTTTGTGTTAGGAGGAGAACACCTTTGGATAGTCTCCCACGTTTCTTTGACTTGATAGGCTCTCTAAATTTATAATTAAAGTCAAACATCTGTCTTCAAGGAGTCATTCTTCTTTAGTCACAATGGTAGGGTCTATGGTTAAGATGGGGCTTCCTTCATTTGGGTCATCGTGTACAGTAGTCCTCCTCATATACAGCTTTCGTCTTCTTATGGATTTGTTTTGCTTCTTTGTCTTGCAACGTGACGGGTAGATTGAAGCATTAAGTTCTCTGTAACTATATTTTTCTTTTCTTAGGATGCAATAAAGTCTCTCTCTCTCTCTCGCTCTCTTCATAATCTAGATCGGTAACTGATGGACCTAGAAAACTACTCGCAGTATAAAAAGTCGAACAGCTTCGTACGCTAGAAAATACGATTTGCATCTGTGGTCGTGGAAGTCAAAGTGATAAAGTAGCAGTTATGGAACGTAGTAAAGGTATCGCGCAGTTTCAAAAGAGCATAAGTGTGGAAGCTCGTGCTTCGGGTGTCCCTTATCATAAACGTCAAGTCTTCTCGGTTATTCGCGTCCGAATGTGGCTAGGTGTCGAACTGTTCAAATGAAGAATGGAGCCGAATGGGTCAAACAATCTTCCGCCAACAGAACCGCAAAGGATTAATCAAGGTGGATGTTCGTGGTACATGGACAATTCGTGGTGGATGGACAATGCAAGAACAATACCCCAAATGATATGATGCACTGGGCACTCACATGTGATGAACAGCAGACGACCCAAGAGACACCCTCTCCTCACCCAATGCTGATCATCCTGTGCGACGAATGCTGTGGTGACAGCAACATGCTCGTTGGGCACTAGAGGACTGGAAACGAACGCATTAGTTTGAGGCAACACGAGTCAATGGATCCGTGGTGTATGGTGTCCACTGTCCAGGCAGGTGCCGGTGGTTGCCTAATATCGGGCATTTTTTCTGGCAAGAATTAGTATTCCTAGTGCTTGTGAACCAACGTTTTATTGGTGAGATGTACCGGAAGCACTTGGGAGGCTGTGTATTCTGCCATGTTGCATTTTTTCTAGGACAGAAACGGGATTTTCCAAAACGATAATGCGCCTTGTCATCGGGCCCGCACTGTGCACGAGTGGTTCGAGGAACACAGTGAAGATATCACCCATCTTGATTGGTCTCCATGTTCCCCTGACCTCAATCCAATTGAATACTTGTGGGATGTTTTAAAACGGAAAATGAGGCATATGGACACGAAACTATCTGTTCCAACACTGGTGGAAAATCGTTAATAGGGATCTGCAGATCCCTAGTAACGAACTCAGACATCTAGTGGAGTCAATTCCTAGGGAAAGAGTGGCTGTTATTTGTGTGAACGGTGGCCCAGTAGGTGGTCGTAATTCAGTAATCACTCAATGTATACAGAATATCAAATCCAACAACTCCAGTATTTCTGGGCGAGGGTAAATACTTATTGACTGCCCTCGTAACCTTGTACCATCTTTCAGAAGCGCACTGTTCCAGTGTTGAAAAATTCCTGTTCTAGATCATTATCAAAAATAAACAGAACACCAAACGTATTCCATTTTTCTCCAACTGCAACATAGATAAGACGAACACAATGGGCCACACAACTAAAGTCCTCCTTAATCTGAAGCAGAGACAACTGGCCACAAAATGCCAACTTATCTAAATATTCCCCACCGAGGGAAGCCCCCATGCTACACTGAAAGGACAGAATTGATGGAATACTTCGTTCTTGGGCAACGAGACGCTGCCACCCCTCTCGCTAGTGGACGAAACTACTGATTGGCACGTATATAGGTACACTCCATTCACGTAGACGGCAATTCAATGTCAGTATGGATAAACGTTGTAAGGTAACTGACTTTGAAAGAGGGATGAAAGTGAGTGCCATGGGTCACTCTATCGCGGAGATGGTACAGAAATTGCACTTCCTCGTTCGACAGTATCAAGAGTGTATGGGGAATACGCCATTTCCGGAATAACATCTCATAGTGGAAAGCGCTGTGGGCAGGCGGAGAAGGGTGGTGGATGAACGTGGCCGTCGACGTCTGTCTCGCATTGTTTCAACCAACCAGAGAGCGACAGTGGTACAAATCACCGCCGGATTATTTCAACGAGGGAGGTGCTAGAAACGTATTCACCAAGACCATCAGGCGATCATAAGCCGCAAATAGCTATGGGAGTCGCCAACCCACCAGGATCCCATTGCTAATACCATGATATAGGACTTTACTTGCCTCAACTGGGCGAAAGAACATTGGCACCGGACCATGGATGATTGGAGACGGATTTCCTGCTCCAATAAATCCCATTTCCAGTTATTTTGAGTGGACGGGAGGGTGCGTATCTGGTGGAAACCGCACGACGCTATGTACCGTCATGTCAACAAGGAACTGTTCAGATAGATGGACGGTCGGTAGTAGTCTGGGGCGTGTTCAGTCGGCACACGTTGGGACTTCTGGTACGTCTAGACGCTTCTTTGAACGCTTCAGGTTATGTGTCCATCCTTGCAGACCATCTGCATCCCGTCATGGTCATTGTGCATCCACAGGGCGATGGACTCTTCCAGCAGGACAATGCGCCTCCCCACAGAGCCGTGGTGACTAGAATATGGTTTGAAGAGCATTCCACAAATTTTACCACCATGGAATAGCCTCCCCGTTCACTGGAGACTCACCCTGTGGAACATCTTTATGGCTTTGGACCCCCCATCCAGGAATGTGACGAAATTATGGACAGCGGTGCAGCAAGCATGGATGGAAATACCTGTGGAATGCTTTTGTTAACAAGTGGACTCAATGCTTCGCCGTGTGACTTTTCTTATCAGGGCGTAAGGTGGGCCTACCAGTTACTAGGTAATACTCCATGATTTCTGTCCACTCAGTGTACATATCTATTAAGTACAACCCATCGAAGTTCTAGACTTTAGAATCAGTTTTTTCTGTGCTGGACAGGTTTGAGATTTCAACGGCTCGATACAATGGGGTTGCCCTCATTGTGGTTAACACCTCACTGTGCTAATCGCTAAGTCAGAGTCTCAGCAGCTGTTGCGTCGGAAACGCTGATAGTTATGACCCCATAAGCGTTTCCTGACAATCTAGTCGAAAATAATTACAGAAATATATAATGACTTTTGAAAATGTTTAATTATTATTCGTGTGAGTTTGTATCTTCCTCAGTATTTAGCGATATCATGATAATAACGATCAAAAATACAAACATACAATAAAAATACAAACAGATTATAACCTGTTATGATTGCACAATGTTACTGCAGGCATCACCGAGTCACCATTGTTTTCCACATGAATCTTGACCACTGTCGGATATCTGTAATAGCTGATGAGAAATTTGGTAACGTTGTACACGTATCCAGAAAGACAAAACAGGAACACGGCCGTCCACAATAAGCGTCGATACAAGCTGTCGGCCGAAAATATTGAGTTAATCCCTGGAATGGAAGATGCTGCCAGGGCTCTCTTACAGGACTTGAAAGGAGTTCGAGTTCTGTTACGGTTTCTTACTATGTCCCTTTGCCAGTTATGAATTCCATCACCAGAATTAGGAACCGAATATATCCAGTTAGTCCTTTGGACAGGCATCATTCACCGAGCGTCCTTCAGTTCTTTTGCTTTTACCATTGGGCCTTAATCATTAATGGATAAGCCTTTACTGCAAGATAAAAATAATAACCCATCAAAACAAGAAAACATTCCTGCACGTGCGCCTTATATTTTATTCAATTGTACGAGGGGTGTTGGAAAGTTCGTGGCGTGAATGAGCATGATGTTGTTATTGTTGTAACAGGGTTTCAGGAGCAACGGCAACTAAGGCCATGTTGCTGTATATGCTGTCTTTAAATGCGTGTGTTCTGTGGTTCATTTTCTGTTTGCTAGACAAAAAAAACCCGTAAAAGGCACATGAAAATTTCTCATATCACCAACGGGACTCGAATTCAGGTCTTTTCCACCCTGTGTGGGGAGGACTGTGATTCTACCAAGTGTGTGCTACCCACGAGGGCCATGAGCATGAAGGTTTATTTGAGGAGCCTGGAAACATATTACTTTTCAACAAAGTTCCCTTTGGAATTAATACACATTTGCTACTGATGCTGCAATGCACCGATTCCAGCTGCGAAGAAAGTTTTTTATTGAGCTCTCGGGAATGCGTCCACTGCAGCAATGACGTTGCTGTCGGTGGGAAAATGGATACGAGCCAGGTATTTTGTAAAATTAGGAAATAAATGAAACTCCGATGGTGCTATATCTGAGGCATAAAAAGGAGAGATGGTACAAGATTTTAAAGTCTTACACATGCAGGGCATCCATCACAATGATACTCCTGGTGGAACAAGATTCTTTTTGCTGAATTTTCTTGGCGTTTGATGTTTTCACGCAAGCGCCTCAAAAAGTTTTCATAATATGCCCTTATGACTGTCTGGCCTTTCTGAAGGTAATCGACTACCTAACTGCATCAGCGTCCCAAAAAAAACCCGATGTCATCACCTTGCTGGCAGAAAGAATTGACTTGACTTTCTTTGGAGGAGGAGAAGCGTTGTGTTTCCACTGTTTGGACTGCTGCGTCGATGTGGAAACCACATGGCGCCTGACCCTAACACTATGTTTGCACTGCTTCCTTGTCTCTGGCTGAAAGTGATGGACCCGCGTATCATCCATTGTCACACACCTTACAAGGAAATTTGCTAGATCTGCTTGTAATCGACGCAAATGTTCGCTTCATTTGATAACTCTTGTGCGGTTTTAATACGTTATCAACAAATATTAGATGACAGCACGGGGACTACTTTTGACCATCTTTCCTCATTCACACAACTTTGTTCATTTCAGGACTGTAATTTAAAAAAAAAACCGACCTTATGAATCTGCACGACACTTGATGGTTTTCCATTTGGAGTGTTATGCATACAGAAATTTTCAGCACTGTATCACTATCCTTCATATTTAGGCCATGAAGTTTTCCAACCCCCTCATATAGAATCATATAAAACGTGACAAGCAGTTTTATTGAAAAATTATAAACTACAAGAATAAAACGAAATTGTGATGAGGTTACGGGCCCTGGTGGGGAGCCAGTTGGTAGAATCGCAAAGTTTTTCGTTTAATTGTTCGCTAAGCTCCCTTCAAAACATGTGATAAAACGATGTCCTAACGAGTTTTCGTGCTTGTCCACCAGCTTCATGTAATGAAAGAAAAATGGAAGCAGCCTGTAGGTCAATGTTAAACAGTCCACAGAAATCAATACGCGTCGTTCTCAAGAAATTGCCATACCCAGATCATCTCTGCACAGAATTTTAACCAAGGACTTACACTCAGATCCCTACAAGATTCAATTAGTCCAGCAGTCATTGCCTACCGACTATACAAAAAGGTTACAATTTGCAAATGAGTTCCTCCTGGCCCTGGAAGAAGAACCAAATTTAAAAAAATAATAATAAAATTTGACGACTGATGGCTCATCGATTGTTTGGACCTTTCTTTTTTTAAAATGATGGAGGAAATGATGTTACTGTCACTGGTGAACGATATCGCCAAATGTTAATAACTTTTCTGTAGCCATTACTGGAAGATGAAAACAGAGAGGAAATATGGTTCCAGTAAAACGGATCCAAAGAGTCACATATCCAGATTAACAATGGCGCTGCTTCGAGAATTGTTCCCAAATCACTTGATCTCACGTTGGAAACTTCCGAGATCTTCGGATCTCACAGTCCCAGATTATTTCCTTTGGGCTTTCTCAAGGACAGAGTGTACTTTAACAAACCGAGAACAATTATGGCTTTTAAGGAAAACATTCCGAACATAATTCAGGAATTATCAGTAGAACTTCTTGAGAAAGTGATGGGAAGTGTAGTGTCCCGAGAACGACAGCGCAGAGATCAGAGAGGCAGGCATCTGCCTAAATTAATAGTTCGTACATAAATCTCCAAAGTGTGTACTTGCAATAAATATATTAATTTGTCTTGTATCACGTCATGTTATTTCACAGTGTTTAAAACAAATGGGTTTACTATTTTTGGGACACCTTTTACTTTCGATTTTTGCTATAGAAATGTAAGTTTTTTTTTTTAGATCAGGAATCGAAATCATCTTTTTTTGAAAACTTAAGTTTAGTTTTTGAGAGGATGAGAAATTTTTCTCAAACTTCCCGTTATCACTTTAGAAACACAATCAAAATTATTTGATTTCATTTGATATGATCCAACCAACCCACCAACCAACGTGGTGGTGGTGGTTGACACAGTGATCGGGATGCTAATTACTTGATCCATATGCCACATCTCTTTGACTTCCTGCCTTATGTATACTTCCTGATCCTCTCCTTTTTCTGGAGGTTGCTGGTGTTGGGCACCGCTACGTCGATCAGTTTATGTCCTTTCCTTCTTATCAATGAGTCTGTGAGGATAGCGCAGTGGTTATAACCACTGCGCTATCCTCACAGACAGCGCAGTGATTATAACCACTGCGCTACCTCACAGTGCTACTCTCTGTCCCGGCTAGAGAAGGCTTGAGGTCTAGTTTCGTTAATGACACGAGGAACTTTTAAGGTCTTTTTTTTAATTCCGTGGCCGAGTTAATCGATCTAGGTGTCCCTAACATTTTTTTTTTGTGCGTTCTATAGACAATTTTTCCACCACATTTGCCATTTATTTCTCGGACCAGCGACATAATATATACATTGCTTCAACAACAAACGAAATATTCAGTGCTTTATTACAACATGTTGTACATGGACAGCCTACATGATATGTAATGAAAAATATAAAATGAAAACCCATCCTTTGAGAGCCCAGTTATCAAACATGACAGACAAAACTAATTCAGATTTCTGTCTGATCAAATTTTAATTAAATTTGGGAAGCTATACGAACATAAAATTTTATGCAAATCCCCCACCATAAGTTGAGTTATTACATAAGAACGGGACAATAAAGAAATAATAATTGTTGGATTTATATTTGCCCAATTTTAATACAATTGTAACAGCTCGATAAATCTTTTTGAAAAACCCAAATATAAAATTCCATGAAAATCCGTCCACTGAGAGTCCAGTCGTTACACGCGGACAGGCAGACAGACGTAGGTTGGTTGTTTTTTGGGGTTTTAGCCTTATCAGAGACTTTGACCATATTGCACCGTTATGCTATGTCTGTAAATTGCGAGTGCTCTGTGGTCAATTTGATGTTAGCTGGACGAAAACCCGAGATTCCGGGAGAAAAACCATGCTACCTTCTCCTGAGACCAACTAACCTAGCCCGTTGTGAAAAATATGCATCAAAATTTATCCCATCATCGACAGGACTCGAACTCAGGTCTTTTCCGTCTTTTGTGTGGGGAAGGACGGCGATCCTACCAACTCTAATACTCATGAGGGCAGGACATGTGGAAGGCAATAGGCGCATTATTTAGAAACATTTACTACTCCACTAGTGGATTCCACGTATTTGTTTTTGTTGTAGAATTTAGACTTCCACTGGCTGTAGAGAACCTAGTCGGTCCACAACTAGAATAATCGAATGTCTACTGTGTATGGTATTATCTATTTTATCCTCTGACCCAGCATGCACGTGGAAGGTGAGTAAGATATATTATAAATAATATTAGCGTTGTCATACCTTGCCTGGAAACCAGAGATTTTTCCTGTACCGAACCATGAGGGACCCCAATTCTTACTTAGCTCACTCTGGAGAATAACTATTGCCTTCTGTCGTGCAGCCTTCCCACGATGCATCACATCTGTGATCCTCATATTTCAGCTTAGGCAGCATTCTCTCCACGAGACCGAGTCAGATGCATTTGTGAAGTCCAAATAAGCAACGCCAGTTATTCCTTCGTCCAACTCGTTAATGACATGGTCATTTATCGGGTTAGTTAAACATGATTTTATATGTCCTGCGTTCCCTTACCCTTTTCGATTATAATCATATCATTCGAATTATGAAAAATCATTCGGATTAGACTGTCATCGAGTTTAGAATATGTGTGCAATCTGCAAAACCCAAAGCCACAAGGCCCAAAAGCTATTAAAATCCAACTTACCCATCGATGTAGTCAGACAATGCGATCAAAGCATATGTAACGTGGTCTGCCTTGGAATTGTACTAACTGGAATTGTGATTGACACATTCAAAGAGTACACGGTTGCTAGGTCACCAAAAACAACTCAGTAGACGGGCACGCGATTGTTCCATTGATGTTTACTTTGTCCACCCCTTGCGAAATATTAATAAGAACCCAAAAATCTACCACTGTTTGTTTCCATAGCAGCTGGTGCGATTTTCTAATTCTGTTACGAATAGCCATTTTTGATTACAGTCTGGTGCCCTGTTTCCAAGCCTCTCGTGCGTTTTGTCCATTCCTGCACTTCGTTTCGAATTGCAATACAAAGACTTAGCGGCGACCTTCATTCGCTAAAAGTCAGCTTGTGTTTAAAAATAAAGCCACAGCTCTGAAAATTTATTTATTTATGTTTCATACACTCACGAGTAAAAACAAAAAAAAAAAAAAAAAAAAAAATAGAAACCTTTGCGATCATCAGATATTTAAACGTATGGTATGCAAATGTAAGTTGTCACATGTCATGGAGAAAACGGGTGACCTTTCCGATTTTCAGGGAAATGTTATTTTCGGATCATATTTAACAGGAATGAGAAAAGAAATGAAATCACTGGCGTGTCGAAAGCAACCATCTCAATGAGTGGAAGACAAAAAGAGAATGTAGCTCTCAAGGGAAGAAGTGTAGCAGAAAGACAGTACTCCAAGAACGAGTCCACAGGAATTTAAAGCGAATCGCAGTTCAGAATGAAAGGAAAAAATCGAAAGATTCTGCTGGAGTGGTGCCGCCAAGATTGGAATGTCGAATAAATGATCAAGTGGTCTGATGAGGCTCGATTTACATTTTATTTTGATTTCTTTTGGCGTATCTGTGGTAAGCTGAAAATGTGGCGTGAACATCACGAAGCCGCGCATCCAGACTCTCCTGTCCACTACTCAAGAGGCTGGAGAGGGTATCACGGTATGGAGTATGCCCTATCGGAACGAACTGGATTCGCTCACACCGTCAGAAGGTCATGTTGTCGCCAATGAATATCTTTCTGTGGAATTGGACCAACTTCTCTCTCCAATTCATTATCTTTATCCGGATCGCGATAGAATACTTCAAGACGTCAACGCAAATATCCACGTTGGTGCAAAATTAGTATCTGAATGGTTCGAAGAACATTCCCAAGGTTTCCAATATCTACTCTGTCCGCCTAATGCTCCAGATCTGAATCCAATTGGGAATGTCTAGGATATGTTGGAAAGGGCACTTCGGCTTCGTAGTTCTCTGATGACCACAATACAGCAGCAGACAATATCCTAATCGAAGAATGGTAAAATATGAAACTAGACTACCTCCGACACCTCGTGGAATCAACGCTGCGACGTGTACGGGATGTAATTCGGTGGTACTGCTTGATTTTGAATAACAGTTCTAATTTTGAAACATTAGAAACAAGCTGAGATATGCTACATCTGTTTATGTACACTCGCTTGCAGCATATCTCAGTTTGTTTCTAATTGATAAGCGCATGCTGTGGAATATGCCTAAATATCTTTTATTAAATCCTAACTGTTTTCTCTCTAAGCAAATTACACACTCCAGTCATTTTGTCAGGATCATGAGAAAATGTGACCTTTTCGATTTTGAAAGGTGCCGTTGATCCGAATCACTACTCCAACAGGATGTGGATTAGAGTCAGCAAGGTGTTGAAAATATTCCCAGTTGACACAAGAAGTAGCATACCCTATTACCAAACCATCCAGAATTTAAGAAGTAACAGTGCAAAGAACTATTCTGACGACACACCTTAACCACAGATGCTTAATGGGATACGAGTGTAGTCCGAGAATTGGGCTGGACGGATAAGATGGTTGAAGTCATTTTCCTGCTCTTCAATCCAGCCTTTAAAGTTTTGGCATCGTTGCGGGGGAAGCAGGAGGTATTGCATTGAGTGGACAGAAATCATGGGATACCTACTTAGTAACGAGCAGGCCCACCTTTCGCCCGGATAAGGGCAGTCACACGGCGAAGCATTGAGTCCACTAGTTCGCGAAAGCGTTTCACAGGTATCTCCATCCATGCTTGCTGCACCACTGTCCATAATTCCATCGCATTCTTGGGTGGAGGATCCAAATCTCGAACGGACCTTTCCACAGCATCCCAAAGATGCTCCAGAGGGTTTATGTCCTGTGAATGGGGTGGCCATTCCATGGTGGTAAAATCTGTGGAATGCTCTTCGAACCATGTTCTTGTCACCACGCTCTGCGGGGAGGCACATTGTCATGCTGGAAGAGTCCATTGCGCCGTGGGTGCACGATGACCATGAAGGGATGCAGATGGTCTGCAAGGATGGACACGTAACCTGGACCGTTCAGAGATGCGTCTAGACGTACCAGAGGTCTCAATGTGTGCTAGATGAACACGCCCCAGACCATTAACAACCGCCCACCTGTATGAACAGTTCCTTGTTGACATGACGGGTGCATGTGCGGTTTCAGCTAGATACGCACCCTCACGTCCGCTCGAAATAACTGCAAATGGGACTCTTCTGACCAGGAGACCCGTCTCCAATCATACAAGGTCCAGTGGTGATGATTCGCCCAGTTGTGGCGTAGGTGTCGTGGTGTTAGCAATGGGACACTTGTCAGTCGGCGGCTTCCGTAACCTATTGCGGCTAATGATAGCCTGATGGTCTTGGTGGAGACGTTTCTGGCACCTCCCTCGTTGAAAGTCGGCCGTCGTTGATTTGTGCCACTGTCGCTCTCAGGTTGGCTGAAACTGCGAGACAGATGTCATCGACCACGTTCATCCACTACCTTTCGTCCCCCGCCCACAGCGCTGTCCACGATGAGATGTTATTCCGGAAATGGGGTATTCCCGATACATTATTGATGCCGTCGAACGGGGACAGTGCAATTTCGGTATCACCTCCGCGGGATCGCCAAAATGGCCGCGCTACTGTGTGGACACGCTATTTCACCGCTCCGTGAACTTTGTCTTATGAGTGTATTCCAGTTCCAGAAAAGTGTTGTCATCTGAAGATTAGCAACTGTGGAGTCTACTGGTAAGAAACTTTTAGTGTTATATTGGGTTTATTGCCAGATATCTACGTTTGTATCTGTTTCCTTTGTTGTGAGACTGCACTGGTCACCATGTGGCTCCCAACGAGGGTATAGAGAGTGCACCGATATAACGCGGTTGCCACGTACCTATCTGGCACTTGACTGGGGAGGTGTCCCAACCAATGTAACCTTCGACAGGGCCCCTGTTCCAAAATTATCGACGTGCTGTGTGATCTCATCGCAAAGAGCAATGATTTTAGTGACTTCCCCCTGCCATTAATTTACTATGGACACAATGCACCCCCCCCCCCCCTCCTGCAAGTACAGTAATTAAACTAAGCCCACCACTGTCATATTCGGATCAGAAAACCCCAGTAGAAAGCAGTCCGGCTCTTCTAGGGGTATTTTTCACACGGGTGTTTCCCCCCAATCTGCTAGTGGGGGAGAGCCCAAAATTTCGTCTGCCGATTGCAAGGCAACGAATATACTCACGGACTTGTGGTTTACATCCTCCAACAGCCTTTAGAGCCCCCCAACAAACTAAGGCGCACAGAATACGCTAATCCGAAACTCCTGTAAAATGGAAAATACAGATGTGCAAGTTAATCCAAATGACCAATCAGGTCAACCTGAGGACACCGTTGTGGAACAAGTGCCAACAGAAAATGTGGAGGATCCTGAGGAACAAAAGCAGAGAGAAGAATATTGTTTTCTACATCAGATGTTCGTGCGGCAACAAGAGGGAGGAATACTCTTGATTTGATTATCAGCAGTGATTCTTCATGCATTAAGAATCTGCAGGTAAATGAACCACTGGGTGGCAGTGATCACAGTGTTCTGAAGTGGGATTTACTCAAGGAGGTAACTACCATCAGAGGTAAAGGGAAGGGTTTTTGTTTTCGTAAAGGCGACTATGATGGTCTGAGACAGTATTTAAATTCTATACAGTGGGACCAACTGATGATGTTACCAACAGAAAACTCAAAATGGGAAGCATTCAAGGAACTAATCTTGGAGGCTACCAGGCTTTACATACCAACTAAGAAATATTGTTCAAGGTTTAGGCCTAAATGGATGTCAGATGAACTAATGAGGCATATGGCAGAGAAGAAAAATGCATGGGATACATAGAAATTAACATGTGGCACAGAAGCCTATGATAGATATAAGCTGATCTGTAACCAAGTTACAAAGGAGGTTAGGCAGGCAAAGGCAGACTACGAAAAATCCTTGGCAAAGGATGCAAAGAAAAACAGAAAAGAGTTCTTTACATATTTAAACTCAAGAAGGAAAGGGATGAATCAGATTGGTCCACTGGATATTGATGGTTCAACAGTTGAGGATCCTGCTGAGGTGGCTAACAATCTAAACGAGTATTTTGCATCTACATTCACGCATGAGGAGTTATTCAGGAAGGAGAATGATGTAGGTAAAGTAAACATTGGCAGTGAGCTGGATGATTTTGTAATAACTGAGAGGAAAGTGGAGGAGAGATTGTTGAGGATAAACATAAAAAAGGCACCTGGGGTGGATGGGATCTATCCAGTTATATTAAAGGAGGCAGCAAAGGAAGTAAGCAAACCCCTAGCCATAATTATGAGAGCTTCTTTGGACTCAGGGGAGGTACCCATGGACTGGAAATGTGCAAATGTGACCCCAATTCACAAAGGAGGATCAAAGGCTGACACAAGTAATTATAGACCTGTTAGTTTAACTTCTGTTCCAGGAAAATTAATGGAGGCACTGGTTAAAGAAGCACTGCAGGATCATCTAGACAAGAATTCAGTTATAGCTCAGACGCAGCATGGTTTTGTTAAGGGCAGGTCTTGCCTGACCAATTTGATTGGATACTATGATTTAGTCACAAAAGAACTGGATGCAGGGAATAACTTTGATATTATATATTTGGATCTTAGAAAGGCTTTTGATACTGTTGCACATGGAAGACTGCTGCACAAATTGGAGCAGTGTGGCATTGGAGGCAAATTGCTGCTATGGATAAGGGGATGGTTGAGTGGCAGAAGACAGAGAGTGGTAATCAATGGACACTGCTCAACGTGGACTAATGTTATTAGTGGAGTTCCTCAGGGTTCAGTGCTGGGTCCGTTGTTGTTTTCGGTGTTTATGAATGAAATTGATGATGGTATATCAAGTTTAATGTCCAAGTTTGCAGATGATACAAAGGTTGGCAGGGTTGTTAAGGACACTACTGACGCTATGCTGCTGCAACAGGATCTGGAAAGGTTGAACAGATGGGCTGAGAGGTGGCAAATGAAGTTTAACATTGACAAATGTAAAGTACTACATATGGGAAACAGTAACCACAGCGCAACGTATCAACTCTGCAGTACTACACTGACAGTGGTGGAGAATGAAAAGGACCTGGGGGTAATTGTGCAGGCAGATATGAAGTTTTCTGAGCAGTGCAGACGGGCTGCAAGAGTAGCTCATGGTGTCTTGTCAATGATATACAGGAATTTTTCCAGCAAGGATAAGGAGGTGATTATTCCCTTGTATAAGGCAATGGTCAGGCCACACCTAGAGTACTGTATACAGGTCTGGAGGCCTCATTTCAAGAAGGATGTAGGCAACAAGATTAGTGAATGGAACAAAGGGTTGCTCTTACGAAGAAAGGCTTAAGTTTTGCAAATTACAGAGTCTGGAGACTAGGCACCGGCGAGATGATCTGATAGAGGTGTATAAGGCTTTGAATGGTTTGAGCATGCTCAATGCCAATGGGATTCTTCATCTTGCTCAGAATAATCACCTCAGAGGGCATAAATTCAAATTGAGGAAGGACGGATGTCGGATAGATGTGCGGAAATTTGCCTTTGGCCAGCGGGTGGTTGGTTGGTGGAACCGACTTCCATCACTTGTTGTTGAAGTTGATAGCCTAAATAAGTTTAAGGCTCGGCTGGACAGGTATTTCGAACGAACGGAGAGGTGAAATGGGAGTGGTGTGTTTTTTTTTTTTTTTTTTTTGGCTGATGCTGAATAAGCTTGCTTTCTTGCATCATATGCCTCTACTAATGCTAAAGCTAATGCTAAGAACAAAAAAAAATGCAGTCCCGAAATCTGACCGGAAAATGTGCAGCAATGGCGAAACGAAGGACCCGCAGAATCAGTGCAAAGGAACTGAAGACCCAAAGCAAGGGGACAAACCCCCCCACTCGACCCCACCCTGCCTTAGGGAACAGTCCTAGAGCAAGTTCTAATCCTAAGAACAGAATTGGAAAATATTATGAAAGATAATAACAGCAGGATTTCATCTATGCTGAGAGCAGAGATTGTCCTCCGATGGACCTAACTTGAAAAATTACTGCTCAAGACAAGCGAGGAGCACCAGAAGGCGATTGCAGGCTGGAAGTCCTCCGTGCGGATGGTGGAAACCAAAGGCCACAGCCAATCCCATCCTATGCACAAGCGCTGAGGAACACACCAAAGGAAACAGAGAAAGGCAAATAACCAACCAACGCTGAAAAGAAAGATACTCTTAAAAACCCAAAACATTGTTATCCTCAAATCCACTGGCGAGGAAAAGCACTCCAGCGAACAAATTAAACAAAAGGTGATAGACAACCTGAAAGCTGACTTCAAAAATACCAGAATAAAATCCATAAGGAAAACGAGAAGCCCTGGAATTGTCATCGAGACAGAAAGCAAAGTGGAAATAATGACAAACCCGAAGATAAACGCCGACCAAGACCTGCAACCACACCAATTAATAGAGGAAATATATAGAAGGAATCTCAAAAGCCACCTACCACGACAAGAAGAAGCGACATTAGTGACCCCAAAGTACAAGACTAAAGCGAAAAACAGTAGTGGGTACAACTGGACCGTAGAGTTGACTCCGCCTGCATGGCAAGCCCTAAAAACACAAAGTTGTTTTAAGGGCTTGCCATGTAGACTTGCCATCGTAGACTGCTCCACTCAACACACGTTGAGTGGAGCAGTCTACGATACAGAGAACACGTGGACATACCAAAATGTTTCAGATGCTGCAAGTATGGCCATACCACACATACTTGCGGCCAAACGGAACCGAATTGCGGCCACTCTCAGAGAAAGGGCACAACTACAACAACTGCCCCAATAAAACCAAGGAACCCGTCTGCATCAACTGTAAGAGTCTTCGGCTGGAGCACACACACTCCATCAGGGATGCAAATTGCCCCACCTATGTGAAAATAAAGAGCACATTCCAACAAAGAATAGATTATGGGGACACGCCATAAACGGTATAATAACGGCGTACTTAAAATTCATCAACTGAATGCGCAGAGGGCCCCAGCGGTGGTCGACCAAGTCCGCCTAAAAGTGGATGAGGACAACGCCGATGTGATTATAGCCCTTGAACCATACAGCCACCAGAAGCGGGTGAGAGGCTACCCCCACAGCTTTAAAATCGTATACAAAGTGATGAAGATACCCCCTGGGCGGCCATAGTAGTAAGGAACACGGAAATAACGGTGAAAAAAATACCACAGCTCTGCACATCCTGGGCAGCCTGTGCCCACATCATATGCTCCAAAGGAAGCTTTTACACGATAGCATTATACTGAAGGCCTGGGGTAAAAATCGACTTTGCCACATCATAACTGCAAACAGTACAGGAGACCCTGGCAAGACAGAAAGTCCTGGTCCGAGCGGATGTAAACTGCCGTTCACCCGTCTGGTACAGTAACACACCGGATCGTCGAAGAACCTCAAACGGACAAGAGTTGGAAGACTTTCTAGCCAAATGAATCTTCACAGTGAAAAATCAGCCATTCTGCCTCCCAACATACTGTAACCTGCAATGGGAAGCGACGATCGATATCACCCTAACCTCCAGAAACAGACACAAATGTCACGCAATGGACTGTACGAAATGCATGGACTACATCTGATCGCCGGACCATCACCTACTACATTAAAAGGAACCAAGCTAGAACACCTGCCATCAAACAGATGCTAAACAGATTTGCAACAGGGAAAGCAAACTGGGAAGTCTATCAGCAATGTCTCTCGACCCAAGGAAAACAATATGTGGAGGACCTGGCCAGACGGGAAGGAGGTGGCGGGAGAGGAGACCACAACCAGCTACAGCAGGAGATAACCCGCATTATCACAAATGCAACTGAAGTGGCCATGAAAAGAAAGACGCCAAATATAGAAGCCATGCCATGGTGGACCCCAGAGCTGAACAGGCTCAGGAAGCAGGTCCAACAAAAGTGAAAGCAATATCAAAGGGCCCAGAGAACAAGACCCCAGGCAGAAATAACGGATCTGAGACTACAATATAGACAAACCAGAAACCATTACACGGAAACCATAAACCGTTCGACACCCTCTGGTGGCCGAGCGTCCTGGCCAGACTCAGGGCAGCCGGCATACCAATAAACTTCTACAACAGCGTTAAAACCTACCTCACAGACAGGAAAGCCCAAGTAACAAAACCCTACAAGAAACTGACCTGGCCGGTACGCAGGGGCTGCTCCCAGGAATCAGTCCTGGGGCCGCTCCTGCGGAACATGGTATTTCATGACTTCCTCAACATGGACCTGGGAGAGGTGGAGGCGCAGGCCTTCGCAGACGACCTCGTGCTGACGATCCAGGCAGACTCGAGATCGGGACTCGAAGCACAAGCAAAACAAGCCCTTGAAACTCTACACGGTTGGGCAAATCTCTATGCTTTAAAAATCTCACCAGAAAAACGGACTCAGTGATATTGATAGGGAGGCTAAACCTCAGACGACCTCCACAAATCAAACTAGCAGGACAAACAATTAGACTGTCAGACCACATCAAATATCTGGGCATAATCATCGACCAGAACTTGTCCTTCAAATCGCATCTAATCTATCTGAAAGAAAAACTGCGGAAATATACAGCACTTGTCCACAGAGTCACACGCAGGGATTGGGGTTCAAACAGGAAAAACCTGTTCTTGTACTATAAGGCTATCTTCATTCCAACCATAACATGCGGATCCCCCATACGGTATACAAAAGCGGGAACAGCGGTGAACAGAAGAATATTGGAAACGATAGAACGCAATATACTGCTGACAATAACCAGAGCGTGCAATGCAGTGAGCACAAGTGCCCTGCAAGTCCTGGCAGGGACCCTACACTGGATCTGGAGGTAACCCTCTGCTGGTAATGTATCTGCTAGCAAAAGGAACCCCAACTACCTATAATGGCCTCACCATCGAGGTCACAAATAACCGACGAAGTGAGAAGCAAAGAATAGTGGACCACCTAACATAAATATGGCAGAGAAGATGGACGGATACGGACAAAGAGCGATTACAAAAAAATTCATTCCGCAAGTTACCAAACTATATCCCAAGGGTCCCAAATGGTACTATCCTGGCCTTAATACCACATTCCTCCTCACCCGCCACGGGCCCTTCAGGGCGAAACTGAGCGCCCTGGGCATCATCGAAGAAGCACACTGCCTTTGTGGAAAACCGGAAACATGGCACCACGTCATGCATGAGTGCGAAATTACGATCTCAAATGTAGTCTCATCATAGAAATTAGATAACACAATCAAGAAAACCACCTCCTAGACACACAGGAGGAGTGTGTGGCCTTCAGTCGCTATGCGCAGGACATCTTTCCAGGAGGAAGATGCAAATGACCATCTATCGGGATGGAACAAACAGAAACTGTATGTGACACCAAACTGACTGGACTTAGAAGCTGTGGACAGGATCCTATACCAGGAAGGACAATTACCAGACAAGAAACTTGTAACTAAGGACCGGACGATGTCCCAGGAAAGACTACAACCTTCCTGATGAAACAGCAGTTTAACCGCAAACACGCACCATTGCGATCTGAGCCGCTCCTCTAAGCGGTTCATCTTTCACTCCTACTCCCTGGCGGGGGGAGTGGATTGTTTTTCGCTCCCGTCCCCCTTTTCCTCCTTCTGGTGGGGCAAGGGCATGTCCCACTGACAAAACTGGGGCCGCCTTCCCTATTGGCCCCATACTTCTATCTTTCTCCCCCCAGCCTTCAGTCTCCCTGCCCCCACGCTACCTGCATACAAGCGAAAGCCCCACACATTGAAACTTAAATACTTTTAAAAAATGCTACGCCCAACTTTCGGCTTTTCAAACCCCAGCGCAAACCCCACTCAATCTAACGAAGAATATACGTGTGTATGTATGTATATGTACATTTTTTTTTTATTTTTAAGGTGCTAGCCACTGAAATCTCAGGAAATTAGGTGGCAGGATCTGCCAGAGTATATATAAGCTACTGGGTTCATGGTCTGCGTCCACGGGGCGTAAGTGGGGCAGCTCAGGACGTTTATCCATACTGGCATCGAATTACCGTCTACGTGGATTCAGTGTACCTATATACCTGCCAAGCGGTGAGTTCGTCCACTAGCGAGAGTCGTGTTGCCCAGGAACCAAGTGTCCCATTAATTCTGTTCTTTAAGTGTACTGTGCCTTCCTGTCATCTGGAAGGTACAGTGGTTAAAATCATCGCCTTCTCCATACCCATTGGAAAAATAGGCGTTCATTTGTTTTTGATCAGCGACCAAAGCAAAACTGTCAACCAAACTTTCTACCCAGAAGCCCTTGAATGGATACAGAAAATGGTTCTGTGCGTTTGACTTGAAAAGACCTGGACTGGATTTTGCATCAAGTTAATGCTCCCTGCACTGCGTGACGTCTGTTATGGAAATTTTGAATCCTAAAAACATTCCAGGCTACCGCAGCTACAGTATTCTCTTGATCTGTCACCATGCAGCTTCTTTCTTTCTCAAAGTATCAATGCCCTCAAGAAGCAGGCTTCCAGCACTGCACTAGAAGCGATGTATAGTTTTGTGATAGATCTCTTGTACTGCCATATAGGGGCAGAGTTGCACACTTCAATTAGATGAAATATCTTGTTGTTAGGATTCAGATATTATATATTTATTTCTTATTTGTACATCACAGAATGAAGGCGTCTGTGAACAACATCAACAACACCCATTTTGCCCACAGTGGCAAAAGATGCAAACTGCTAAAGATCTTCAGGGATTGGTGGTCACAAGTCCCCCTTGGGCGAAATCCTTTTAGTAAAACGTCCAATAATGGATTGAACAATGAGGATAGTTTAGATTTAGGGTAATTTAGATTAGGGTAGATAATTTTTCATAAAAGAAAGGAGAGGACAGTGTAGGTACATTGCTTCCAGAAAATTAGGGGCATGCTCTCAAAGTGAATAACAAATTTTTGAGACATTTAAAATAATTCAGTGTTATTTTTATTTATTGCTATACTAGAAAGGTGATTAAAACATTTAGAATCACATTTGTAATTATTATTTGGATAATTAAAATTAGACGAATGAGTATAAAAAAGGTTGAATAATGAGTTATTGTGGCTCCATCTATGGATCACTGTAAGAAAGTACAATTAAAATAACTGTACAGTGTTTAATTTTATGCTGACCTTTAAAAAATAGGAAAATACAAGCCTAAACAATCGAATAAAGATAATTAAATTAGAATAACACTGAAATAAGTTATAAAATGTATTTGGCCTGAGGACATTTTTTAAAATCAAATTATGTTATTCATAATTAAATAAATAAATATAATTTTATTCTTATGATCAAATAAATCCGAAAATTAAATAGAGAAATAAAAATTACTGAAATATATATTAAAATAAATAAGAAAATAATAGAAAAAGGTAACAAAAAAGCTAACAAAGCAATATCCTATTTTAATTTAATTAGCTAATTTTATTCTTATATGCAGTGGCTACTTCTTATATCATCACATAGATGGAGCCACTACGCGCAGCCGCGTAGTGACTATCTAAACCTGCATATAGTAACTTTTCTATGACTTTTCTTATTAATTCCGAAAATTAGTTTAAATTATAAGCGATTTCCTCAAGAAATCAGATAATTTGTAAATTTTTATGTGGTAATAATGTTGTTGAATATACTTTTTTAAACATTCGTCATTATTTTATAGTTTTTATTTTATTAAGAACAAATATATTTTTGTTGGGCTTATAGCCAATAGATGGCAGCACGTACATTCGAATACTATTGATTAGAAACTTAAACTTATGGAACAGGAGATACAGTTCAGTTTCCTTAACTCATCTGTAGAAATCGAATCCAGAAAATTTCCGTTTATAGGTCATGTGCTTCATCTTTTTAATCTTAGGTCCAACTCTGTTTCCCTGCCTACGCAGGACAAAACCAAAAGCTAATGCAACGATGTCTAGGAACTCATAAATGGTCAGAAGCGAAAATCCAAGCCAGATTCCACTGTATCCTCCTAAACTGCTAAATACCTCGAGAGTCTGCAATGTAAAGCAAGGAATTATTAGCACAAATCTCTCTCTCAGTTATTCCTAGAATAAATGCGAAACAACCAGACTTATATCCCATTAACCCCTTGGATAAACATCTCTTAACATCGCGAACATACATATTAAATATAAATAATTAATATTTAATAATTACTATCTATATTCATGTAAAGCGAATTGCAGATTTAAAGTGTATAATTAAGACACAAAAATTCAATAGAAAATGTATTATTTAGATGGACCATTTAATTGAAACGAGACCTACTCGATACTCGGGTTCGTGGCGATATATCTTGTGATCCATAGTTTCAAAGCGAATCTTCACTTCCATTAAGTTCCTCCTAATAGCATAAGGAAAAATTATAATAAGAGAAACAAGAAGGGAAGAAATTTCTATGGTTAAGTGACATTAATAATCATTTATATACTTCAACATAATGCTATGATTATTGTATAATAATCTGTTTCAAGGTTGGCAGACTAGACATTCAGGAGACAACCTTGAAACAGATTATTATTATATTACACCCAGGAAAAAATACACTTTGAGTGGTATCGAAATTTTTCAGAATGGCTGGCAAAATTCGTGCTATGGACGAATTTTTCCAGCCAAGTGGTGAGAGAGAGAGAAAGAAAGTACATTTTTCCTTGAAGTACAGTACTCGTACGAGTATAACCTCTCACCATTTTATATTGCGATAATTAAAAAGGTGTTTAGTGAAGACGTGTGTTCGACTACTTTTTGAAATGAGTAATTCAAAAGACAGGCTTAAAATATTTGTATTAAACTTAGAAAAATACACTGTTCAACAACATCAACGGAACAAAATGTTTTTCATGAATATTTTATTGTAAACCGTGCCTTCAAACGTGAATATTTGATATAATAGGCATCCTAGCATGCAAATTCCGGGTATCCAACAGAAATCGATCTACCACCTTACATTGTCGCACATTATGCAAATAATTCATACCTATAAAAACGGGTCGCCACTACATCACTTCATTCCAGTTTTTCAGCTTGCTCAGTGTGGCAATCCAAAAAACTCAGGATGGCAGGTCATTGTCGTTAATATGATTCTTCGAGATGGAGGGCCGTTGGACGACTTGAAGCCTGGGCCGCAGGCGGAAGTGGCATGTTGGCTAATGTCACCCAGTGTGGTCTCGGAACTATGGAAGCAGATTCAGAAGACAGGAACCATTACAAAAAGAGCTGACCATGGTCGCCCGAGGGCTACGCCAACCAGAACAGACCGCTGCCCGGCTCTAACAGCAATACAGAACCCTACGATGTCCTGTCGTTAACTGTCCCTTGTGGTTGCTGCGGCCACAGGTGAAAACATTTTCAACCGGACTGTGTCAAGTCTTACTTCAAGTGGACTTTATGCAAGGAAGTCAGTGGTTTTGTTTCCCATTAACCCCAAACGACCGCAGAGCTCGTCGAAATTGGTGCCATGAACATGTGACTTGGAGTCTTGAAAACTGGCGTACATTTCTGTTCTCTGACGAGTCCCGTTTTTGCCAACAAACAGATTCTAGACGTTATTTGATCTACCATCTTCCAACTTCAGAGAAAGAGGCACTTACTGTGGAGGCGGTGTTCTCGTGTGAGGCGGAATGATTAACGCCCGCACTCCTCGTCGTGTTTTTGATAGGGGTACTGTAACTGCGCAGAGGTACCGAGAACAGATCCTCGAACCCTATGTGCGACATTTTACGGGTGGGTGCGGTTGGCCCAGGTTTCCTTTTCCTGCACCTGAACGCCAGTGCACATAGAACTGAAGTGGTGGAGGAATATCTTGATACTGAAGCTATCCAATGACTGCCATGGCCTACATGAACACTGATTTAAATCCGATCGAGCATTTGCGGGGCGCCCTTGGGTGTCTGTATTTAAAATCTTCGATCTTAAATATAGTTTCATGGTTTGTATAATACCTTATATAAAAATTAATTACAAGATTCTTCTTCTTATTATTATTATTTAAAATTAATAATTATAATTAAAATCTTAAATATACAAAGTTTAAATATTTTCAAAGTTATTCATATTAGGTAAATCATGATAATTATTCGGATGAAACAGTTATCATATACACCAGTCAAACATTTTTATGAACTTTTTTTAGAAATTAGCTCCACTTCAGTAGGAAGAGAAATTCTTGCTGCTCACCTGGTACGACAGGCTTATATGTATGACGAGTTGTAGGGCCCCTCGATGGAATTAATAAAGATGCACTGTGAGAAAGATAAGCAACCCCAAGAGAGGTATGATCATAGGATACTGTGGGACAAAACCAGCAACGGGATTAACATCCAGTTGGAAAAAGATAATGAATGAGTGGTATATGATTTAGTAGTAAGGGTTAGGGAGCATCAACGACTAAGATCATATTGCTCCCTGTATACTTTCTGTAAATTGCGTATGTTCTGTGGTCGATTTTCTGTGTGCTGGACGAAAAACCCGAGTTTCCAGGAAGAAAACCATGAATATTGACGGGACTCGAACTCAAGCCATTTCCACCCGGTGTGTGGAGGACAAGGATTCTACCAACAGTGCTACTCAGGTGGGCATGAACGATTGGAACTGGAACTGTTTGGCCTGCCATGTACATAAACATTGGCAATCACAAAAACTTTCACCACCAGTCGGAAAAGAACCCATCTCCACAATACGACAAAGAACCCATCCCCTACCCGCATAGAATACACATGGAGCTCAGGAAATCGATCATTCAACTGTATGGAAATCCATATTATGGTGTTTGTGACTTTAACAAATCAACCCACTTGTAGGGATCAAAAAATTGTTCTTTATGCTGGCCATCAGTGGTCTGTTCCTCTCAAAGAGGTGTATTTCAAATCAATCCTGAAGAAATCTCACTAGAGATCGACAGAAACCTGCTTGGTCTAACTCTGTACCTCGAACACTAGCATACAAATCAGCCTCCACTACATCAGAGTGGCTATCCTTGATGCCATCACTATTATCAGACATAATCTTCATCACACTTGATTGTAGTGATTACAAAGCATTTGGGATTGAACATACACTGGTGTTCAAAGAAAGAACATCACCTAGGAATTTCATATTTTCCAACCCTTTTTCGTGATGGTATGTTACATTAATGACACAAATAGAAATATAAACAAAAGATATTTATTAATAGTTAAGGCAAAACTAAGTAATATTTGACAGCTGCTCTCACAATATTCCAAAATGAGCATTTGCAACCAACATAGAACAGTTTTGGCAAACACGACAATTATGGCTGAAACGTTTTCAGATGCCCTCGGTTTGCTTCAGTTTATTATTTTAAATATTCTATTTTCTATATAAAATACTTTACAGTCATTTATATTTCACACTTTTATATTACCGATGGAATAAACAAATAATATATTTACCTAATATCTTCCCACGTCCTATTTTTCCAATGTCTCAAGTGAGTGCTGCTGATTGGCTAGACAGAAAAGTAGAGTCTGCAGTAAATTAAGTGTCCAGGAGGAAAGTTAGCAGCAACCATAAAAATTAGTAATCTTTATGGTACTGCTAACAAAGATTTGTAATCATTATGGTTCTGCAAACTCCATATCATAAAGATTAGAAATATTTCTGTCGGTCGTCAGAGACCGACTTAAAAAGTGGGATCTTGGATTCTTTTAATTCTCTATTCCTTAATGAGCTGTATAAACGGTCAAACAGTTAAGGTCAAAACAATTAAGGAGTGAATTAAACTTGAAAAACATGTTTCTGTGTTAAAGCTAAGTTCCAATCAGTACACATTGGAAATCTTCAAAGAAACTTTGACTTAAATAAAGCTCAGATTTTATAGTAGTGCTGATGATTTTTTCCACAATTTGGCTTCTGTATGTTTTATTTCTCCGAACTTATTTGTATAGAGAAGATGTTGAAATGTTGGATCATGTCATATAGGAACATTCCTTTTAAGGAGTCCAGGTTAGTGAGCTTCAGTCTAAGTGTGGGGTGCTGGCCCTGGTGGTTTCTATTTCTTGCTTTTGGTAGTGAGATATCTTCCATCGATGGGGCCATCAATCTGGCGGGTCAGCAGTTTAGTGAGTGTGGACATATTTATTTTGAGAACAGTGAGCTTACAGAGGTTGACTACAAGAATAGATTTCGAGATGGTGAACGGGCAACCTCACCCCCAGCCAAATGAGCCACCGTAGAATCCAATATTCCAGCGGCAGAAATTTGTTATACTGAGAGGCAGGTGGGGAGGACCAGATTTCAGAGGTACTGACGAATCAGTTTGATGGTGTGGCAATGAATCAGCATGTGTAATTGGAAAATTAAATTTTAAAAAATGTCCAGGATATGATTTGATAGAGAATGAATTTATAGCACGGTTTTATTAATTGTTTCCGCAGTTGTTACTACTACTATATAACAAATGTCTTGAAGAAGGATATTTTCCACCAGATTGGAAGGTAGCTTTATTGAAGCGAATCAAAAAGCCTGGTAAGCCCCTCTCAGATCCTGGATCCTATCGGCCAATAGCCCTTCTAGCTAACCTTGGCAAATTACGGGAAAGGTTGATGGTTCTGCGCATTACGCAGTTAATAAAACAGCGTGGAATGAATTCAAAAAAACAATATGGGTTAACATCTGGAAAGTCAGCAGAGGATGCTTTAGTGGACTTTTGAGCGCACATCGAGAGTTCTGCTTCAAAGTATGAATTGTCTATTTTTGTGGATTTTCAGGATGCCTTTAATTCAGTATGGTGGGAGGCTGCTCTTGCTCAGTTGAGGATAGCTGGATGTTCTCAAGAATTATATAAATTGTTTTCAGATATGTAATTGTTAAATCTAAAACTTTTTATATTAAAAAGCAGGTTTATCGTGGTTGTACCCAAGGTTCAGTCTTAGGTCCTTTCATATGGAACCTTGTCTCGCAAAATTGATTAGCTCGCTCTTTTTCCAACTGTAGGACAATGATTTAACAATTATAGTGCCTGGGAGTTCGAGGAGTAGTCTTGAACATAATGCTGATATTGTATTGACCGATTTGCATCTCTGGGCACAAAACTACAAGTTAACTATTAATCTGTATAAAACTAAAATGATGCTTTTTAAAAGAAAATTGGACCCTGGTCTACCTCCACGAATAAAGTTAAATGGTATTTAGCTACCAATGACATCTGAAACTAAATATCATAAGGCAGTATTTCTCCCCATGACAACATATGCAGTAGGCGCTTGGTTTCATCGTGCTGTGTTGGTGAGGTTCCAAGCAAAACTCAACTCTATAAAAAGATCAATGCTTCTCAGCATGTTGAGAGTGTGTAGGACCGTATGTACAGCAGCAGTGTTGGCCGGGGCTGTTCCTTTGGACTTCTTCCTGATATACCGATGACTATGTTATTGGATTAAGAAGATTTCCACTACGTTTCATAACATTACAATTGATACTCAGGCGGATATTAAAAGGGAAAAGAAGCGGTTTATAAAGGAGATCACCTATGGCAAACAAGATGGGACACTGGAACTGCGGGAAGGGGGACAAAGTTATTTCTTCCTGAGGTGACGTTTCTCCTAGATAAAAGTTATAGCTGATTGGTTTACGCCTGGATTGGAGTTGCTATATATAACAACCGGCCATGGCTCATTGAATGAGAAACGATTTGTTCTAGGATTAACAAATACTGAATTGTGTTTTTGTGGAGTGAAGGAAAATTGGTTTCACATTTCGTGTGAATGTAATATTTATGATAGTGCGCAATCAGTAATTAATGATCTCGTGGTGAATGTGATTCCCGGACAGCAGTTTCATCTTTTGATGGAACGAGATAAACTTCAACTGTTACAAGCCTTTGCTAAAGCTGCATTTGATCTAAGAAGTATTTGATCTAAGAAGAAGTTCTACAGTTAAGAACTGGTTTAACTTCGGATAATTAACTGGGATTAACGTGGTGTTTGTGATTACAGCTGGTGAGACTTATTATTATTAATTTACTTAATTTTATTTTATTTTTATTATTTATTTATTATTTTTAAACTCTGGAGTGGACCGACCCCCAGAGGTCTTTTTTGTGGTTTATTTTTATTTTATTATTTTATTTTTTTTTGTGGGTGTTTTTTTTTTTTCACGTTGTCTCGTAAACAGACCTAAGGCGTTCCATCTTCTCCAACTGGCCCACTTCCCGTGGTGTGGACCTCTTGGCTATCTGGAAGCAGTCAAGAAGGCTGCTTTCAGGTAGCCAAGAGGTCAGCACATCACAACAACACAAATATACATAAAATACACAAACATCACACTACTCCAAGTCTGGCCTAGTTTATAGAGTCTTAAAACCTACAGTAATACGAGGCGGATTTGAACTAATGTTCTCGGAGCCGCCCGAACAATAACACGTGTCCAATATGGGTCAGTATGTGATGAAACTTTGGAATGTCTCAACATTAACCATAACTCGGATGTCATTCTTGAACGTCCTCTCCGTGATTGTCATGTGGGCTAACTTGACATTTAGTTGGAGTCCAACTAGTTGTAAGTAGTCTATTAACTGTAGAATTTGCATGGGAGTTTCATTATTAATTTCTTGAATCTGTTTGGGGTCTTTTGAAATAATAAAGAATTTTAGAGCGCCAACGAAGGAACTAAAATTTGGGTTTGTTGCAAGGAAAGATTCAAGTAGGATTGCACCCCCCTCGTTGCATAGATTGTTTTCTGATGTGATTCATTTGCTATGATTAACCGTCTACGCTACAGTAAAGACTCTCGGTCTTTTGGCTAAGATCAGTGTAGTAAAGACTCCAGGATGCTGAATATTTGGTTTGATGCCTTGAAATATTCTTTTAGGATGTAACGAATAGTACGAATGTACGCAGTATTATAATCAGATTTAAAATCGAAAAAGATAATGTCCAGTTGAGCTCTGTCGTTCGGGACATTTTGTACTCAGAAGAGAGTATCGAGGAGATATGAGATCGAGGACCTCTGGTGTAGGATTGTGTGGAGGGAGAGGTGATCGATGAGAAAAATAGTGTTGGATAGTTACTGGATGTATAAGTTTTTCAAAATATTTTAATAAAGTACATCCAATGAAAATTGGACGGAAGTCTTTATGAGTCTTGGTGTTTTCAATTTTAGGGACTGGTTTGACGTAATAAGATTTCCAGAGTTCAGGTACGGCACCTGTCTTTAGAATCTTCCGGAAGATGTTAAGGAGGAGTCCACAATGCACGAAGAGAGCACACCTTGACCATAAACAGTAGAAAGCCGCCAGGCCCAGTTGTAGCCTTGTTGGGCACGCCATTTATCACGTCACTGAGCTGCAGCTTAGTAATTATTATATCATCCAAAAGTAGTCAGGGTTTTCGGGTTACAATAGACCGAGTTGATGTTTCTGTGGTGGCATCTTGGGGATCAAAAGATATGCTAGTCCCTCTTTCAAATAGCTTTCCTTCCATGTTAAAGTGATTCTTGCATTTCGAGGAAATTCTCCAGGACTTCTTAATTTAGGATGAGATGTACTGCTGACGTGCTCCCCCTCTTGAGAAGCAGGAAGTGAGCTCTCTCTCTCTCTTTTAAACGTTTCGTGGTCTGTAATCTAGGGCTTTATTGGAACATGACTAGTCAAAAGAGAAGTACCGCAAGTTTGTAGGAGCAGTTTATGTTATATTGTAGACGGCATCTACACGGAAAACGACTTTAGTGGCGTACAGAACCCAGCAACCACATGGTTTTTTTGGACAGTGGTTAACAATTTTCCAGACGATTGTGTAGATATCCGACTAATTGTTTTGACCATGTATTAACCCATTTAAGAATTAGCCCACATCAGTTATAAAACCTTTTGTTCAAATAGAAAAATAACAAAATGATTTCCACTCACCGTTCTATGGGTGGGCATGTCGTATGCAATCGCTTCCACATCAAAAGTCTGATCGCTGGGGATATTTAAAATATTCCGATATAATAAATGAAATTATGTATACCAAAACAGCAAATAAGAGAACACATTGATCCGATAGCTATAGCGAAGAATATAAAAAAAAATCTTACTTGCAGGGCAAGCTGCAGACAGAACGACAAATATCTTCAGTTTCTTCCATTACTGTCAAAGCACATTCTTCCATCTCTGAGTAGAAAAATTCGTTTGTTAGTTGAACGTTGTATTAAAACATTGAGTTAATAAACGAATTTGTAGAGGGGGTTTAATATAATTATGGATTTCTAGAGATATTAACTTCTTACTCTTTGTGAGGTTCTTTTCATCCCAGAAGAGATCCTCAAAGAACACAGCCACTCGAGGCACGACATATTGGCACCGGTTCCATTGGTGGTACCGCGAGCACAGGACCGTACACATCTAATGATAAGAACAGATGATTTTTTTAAAAGAACATAAGCGAAATCCCTACCATTTTATAAATAGGGCGCTAAATAATTTTCTAATTACGAATTTAATAAATTTATTAATGAGTATATTTGCACATTGAAGGTACAAGAAGAATACCAATTAAGCACTTTTTTATGCAGTGTTAATTGTACAAATATTGTAGGGAGAGTGCTTTACTAAAGGACCCCTATCGTAGTGGATGAATAAAAACTAGTTGTTTCGAAATACAGTACTATCCAATGCTAGCCTATGGATAATTGTTGTACGTTGTTTACGAGCATCACCGACTATGGCCATATCGCTCCATCTATACTTTCTGTAAATTACATGTATCCCGTAGAGTCGATTTTCTGTTTGCTGGATGAAAAACCAGAGTTTCTGGGAGAAAAAAAACCATGCTGTCCTCGCCTGAGACCGACTAACTCAGTAATTGTGAAAAAGGTATCATAAAAATTCCTCTTGTTATCGAAGGGACTCGAACTCAGGTCTTATTTAAGCGGTGTGGGGAGGACGACGATTCTACCAACTGTGCTACCGACGAGGTGCATGATAGTGTTGTGACTGCTACTCCTTTACATAAGGTCTGCAAAAGTACCTTACATATAAACCTTAGATCTGGATTCATTTTTTTATCGCCGGTAGAAATTAAAAATACTTTTAATCAGCGCGGAAAGAAAATTTTATAGGTGTTTGACAAAGTGGCCCAGTTAGTCGGTTTCAGGTTAAGTAGGATTTGTTTTTTTTTCTACTGTAAATTTGGACCTTTCATTGTATGCAATCTACAGGCAGGATATATTGATGTTTCTTGGCTTTACTGGCTTGCGTATAAATTCAAAACAAACGAACCAATCCCTCGTAACAAATAAACAAATCCCTCGTATTCATACTCTGGAATATTGAGATTATATAAATTCGGTCCACTGAAAACGATGAATGCATTGCACCATATTTTGCTTTTTATTATTTTTTTAGTCTGAATGTCCAGATGCTGCATACTCACCTGATTTATAAAGACAAAATTCGTGGAGTTTTGTCAAAGAGGTACAGATACTTTGCCAGCATCTGTACAAGATAATGGTTAGGCTGCATCTTGAATACTGCCTTGAGTCTGGAGACTTTATTTTAGGAAGAATGTAGATCTGATGAAACGGTGCATAGAAGGGCAAAGATTAGTGAGGGGAACAAAAAGATAATCTTACCAAGAAATTCTTCAGTCCTGCAAATTGCAGCGCCAGGAGACACCTGCAAGGCGATCTGATTGAGGCGTTTGAGGCTTTGAATGGTTGAACGAGCTCAATGCTGATGAGATTCTTCCTTTTACTCGGACATGAGGATGTCCTTACCAATAAATTCTTCAGTCCTGCAAATTGCAGCGCCTGCAAGGTGATCTGATTGCGGTGTTTAAGGCTTGATGGGTTGAGCGAGCTCAATGCTGATGGGATTCTTCCTTTTGCTGAGACTACACACACATGAGGGGACAAATTCAAATTGAAAAAAGGATGGTTGCAGGATAGATCTGCGAAAGGTTGCCTTCAGCCTGAGGGTGATTGACTGATGGAACAAATTTATATCTACTGTTGTGAAAGTGGGTAAATTGAATAAATTCAAGAAACAAGTGATGTAAGAAGTGTTAAAGCTTGCGCTTTTATGCATTACTTGCCACTACTAATACTAATATTAACAAAGAGCAATTCTTCTAAAAACAGTAATTTAAATTAAGTGCATTACTGAAGTTCTTTTATCTGTCTTTTTCGAAGTAAATATTTTACTTCGGTGGGTATCGTGTAGTTTGTCAGATTGCTACGAGAAAAATGTGGAATTCCCATAAGTCAGTTTTGAATGCTATAGCCTTTTTCACACGGAACATAAATGATATGTATTTTCGTTTAGAAAAACTCTACAGAATAACTTAACTGTTTTAAAACAATAAGATGAATGAGAGAACCTTACCCTAGTTATCAATCGTTTATTATTATCAAGCATCCATGGTAAATTATCAAAATTTGTGCAGTTTGTACGATATGGTGCAGGCAGTAATTCCACAGTCACCTGGGAAACAAAATAAAGTCACGGTAAAGTCCTGAGAAAACTAACATTGGGTGCAGTTAGATAGATTCTATAATTGATCTATTAATTCATTAAAATGGCATTAATTTAAATTAAAAAAAGACACTGTAACCATTGAGCTATAATTAAAATCAGTATTAGTAAATTAATAAATAACTCTAAAATAATTCAATAACATTAAATGCACTATGTATTCGTACACTATATAAATATTAGTATTGTATAAATATATAAATATTAACAAATTAATTACATATGACATAATTTGTCTAAATTATATATATATATTTATTTTTTATTTTATTTATTTATTTTTTTTGTTAGTTGTTGGCCCATCGGCTTCTGTGGCCATAATGCACCTCCCAAAGTTTTTGCATTTACTCTGATCCAAGCCCGAGGCGGGATCCGAACCCGCGACCTTTGGGTTCGAACCCAAAATAACACATTAATTCTACCACAGCAACTGCATAGGCTCGTCGTAGATGACCCCTACATCTCCTTCAGAGATTTTACATCTTCAGAGATGTAGGGGTCAGCATTCAGTCCAGAACCTGGATGCAGATCTCAGTCAATTTATCTGTAACAAAAAAAGTAAGGGGGAAAAAAGTTACACAAGCATAATATTATAGAGCATATGAATTACGCCACCATGATCACCGGATGTCCAGTTGAAACGTGTCATTATCTGCTGTTACTTTCTTCCTCTTATTATTAATATTATTTGTGCCATTGTTCCAGGGATCAGTTCCTTCGAGGGAGCGGTTGCAATTCCTGTTGTGTCGTGCACAGTCTGCGCACAATATAAAACTGCGGTACTGTAGTGGCCGAGTTAGCCAGTGTCTGTGATGGATTTTTTTCTTTGAAGCTATTCAAATTTGGTTGTAGATCTTGATAAATGGTTAAACTAAAAATGTTAGGCGATGTCCCCCTTTAACTTCTCGGTTTCAACTGGAGAGTTGAAAGGACAACTACATTACCACATCGACGCAAAGAGATTAATCGGTATGGTACAACTTTGTTTTAAACAGCAGACCTGAAAATGAAAGAAAATTTGTATATTGAATCTCAAAAATAGAAAATGCTCTTCTCTTCAACAACCCAGGAATGATAAAAAGGAAGGTATCGTCCAAATCAGTTTGACATATTTCAGCTTTATAACCGTTACCTGTTTTATTGCAAGGTGATAAGACTTCCCAGGGCGTAGCAGAAGCCCATCCGAAAATATGTCAGGCAAGAACTCGTGATTGTGGAGTATAATGATTATTTCTGATTCTCTTTCTAACTCCCAGTGTGCTTTCTCTTCTGCATTTAATACCAGAAACAATTCTGAAATTAGAAAAAAGATCGAATGAATATTATTATTATTATTATTTAAAAAAATAATAAATAAAACAGTCAACACTTCTCATCTCGCTTGCTCGTCCCCTCTAACAATTTATCTAGTTCTTCTCTGAATTTTTTAAAACTACCCACCTTTACAATCCCAGTTGGGAATTTGTTCCAACGATCAACCACCTCCCTGCCTAAAGGCAAATTTGGGCACATCCGACAAGGGTGGACAAGGTAACTTAAGGCCATTAGACGTTAGTATTATCTAATTACTTTTCATTTTTAATCACGGATAGCCATGGTGAAAATATGTAGGTTAGCCATGACCTATGCCATTTCTTTATACCACCACGGACTCAGGAATAAATTGTATTCCAACACCCATCCGCCTCATTTTTTCTGTTCATATTGCGTTTAGCATTGCGGATATAAACAGCTTCAAGCCAACCGCGATATGGTTCGTCATTAGAATCGTGGATCGTTTGAGCTCAACGAGCTACTCGATAGCCCTCCTGACAAAAATAAACAAAAACATTGTATATTTTTGATGTTTACAATGAATTGTAAACATTGAATTGCTGTGATGTTTTATCTTAAATGAGGGAATAGGAAAATGAATGTATCCTTCCTTGATTCACAATGTAGCGTACATACCGCTATAGATGAGATTTTGATTCATTAGGTCACCACTCTATAAATGTCTCGTTTCTAAACTTAAGTTACAGAACTCTCGATAAGAATGTCCCTTTTGTGTCTTTTTGCATTTTTCTGTACCTGAACCCAAAATGTTCTCTTTCACTTACTTATTAATTATAATTGTTAATATAATTAAAATAATATAAACATAATGAGTTATATTTCAATTATTATTATTAATAACGTAATTACATGTATAATAGACATTGTACTAAATGTTGAAACTGTTCTCTTTCCCAATTTTACTCTTTCCACCATGATTGATGAGACTTGAAATGGTGTTTGAACAGTTATTGTTGATATTTCGGATTTGATACGGACCTTTAGTCTTCCAATATGTAAAGTTTGGTAGTGATCAATGTATCAATCCTTTTAAACAGTGAGAAAGATGACAATACGGGGATCGTGAACATTAGCGCTTAGACCTAAGTCTCATTATCAGCTTCACCATGTTGCTACCCAATTGATTGTGACGAGTATGAACAACTACACAGGTAGGTAGAGCAGGGCAGTAGATCGGAATGTCTTATAACGGGGACTGTAAATTTCCAGATAGGCTGCAGTTTGCGGGTTGGTCACTTATACTGTAGCAAGAATTTCTTGGATTTATTAGATGACTGATTTCTACACCAACACGTTAGAAATAAGAGAAAGCAATACCTTTGGATAAGATAATCAGCAGTGACGCATTCTTCATTAAGAATATAAAGTTAAAGGAACCATTAGGTAGGAATGATCATAATATATTGATGCGAGATGTGTGTGAAGATATAACCACTGGAAATCTAAATGGGAGGCATTCAGGGACTAAAGCTGCTAAACCTTTTAGGTCAAATAAGAAATATTGTTCAAGGTTCAGACCTAAATGAATGCGAGATGAACTGATGAGAGTAGTGGCAGAGAAGAAAAATACTTGGGATGATTATAAATTAGAAAGAGGTATGGCATCCTACAGCAAGTACAAAATAGTCTGTAATCAGGTCACAAAGGGGGGTGGGGTTAGACAAGATAAGGCAGATTATGAGAGGTGTTTGGCTCAAAATATAAAGAAAAGTAGCAAAGAATTCTTTGCTTATGTTAAGACTAGAAGGAAAGGGACGGACAACATTGGCCCACTAGATATCAGTTGCATAACTATTGATGATCCTATTCAGGTTGCTGACTAACTAATTCAATGTTCTGCATCTAAATTCAGGTGTGGAGGAATTTTCAGTAATGGGAACACCAGAAGTACACTAAATTAGAAGTGGGAGCAAAATGATTTTGTGATAACTGAGAAGAAAGTGGAAGAGAAATTGTTGAACTTAGAAGTAAATAAGGCACCTGGGGTTGATGGGATCTATCCAGCTTTACACTCTGTGGCATTAAAATTGGAGCATTCCGAAGTATCGGAACTGCATGCAAATGAGCAGGCTGGAGGCTTGCGGTGAGATAAACAAATGATTAAAATATAGGACCAATCGGGGCGGAAACTTCGGCTGATATGAAAACGATCGTAGAGATCGTGGAGGTCAAAGAAACTCGTGTGGGACGCAGTTAACTGGGGCTACTTTTTCGCAGGAACCAACTTCAGAATTCAAGGATATTGTAAAGAATCCCGAGACGTCACGTTGCCGGCACTGAAAATCAGCAACTCAGCGACTTCGACAGAGGGCGGATTATTGGCCTTCGAGCGTCTACATGGACGCTTCATCCTGTAGTGGAACATGTGGCCGTGACAATGCCCCAGCGCACAGATGGTGGGAACAGGGCTGCGGGAAGGTACGACTGCTCATCGAATGGGTAGTGGAGGAAGACGGAAGACTGCAGAACTACACAAATATTATTAGCTACTATGATGAAGTAACAAAGCAACTGGATGCAAATAATAATTCTAACATAATATATTTTGATTTCAGTAAAACTTTTGATATCGTTCTACAAGAAAGACTGCAGTACAAATTGGAGCAATGTGGCATTAGGGACAAATGGATAAAGGGATGATTCAGCGTCAGAAGGCAGATGATGGTTATTAATGGACACTGTTCTTCATGCATAAATGTTATTAGTAGATTTCCGCATGACAGGGTGGTTATGACAGGAATTAAGGCATACTACTCAATAAGACCTAGATAAATTAGGAATTTGGGCTGAAAAGTGGCAATTGTGGTTTAACATTGATAAACGAGATGGTACAATTACCTAGGAGTAATTATACCATCCGACATGAAGTTCTCTGAGCATTGCAAACAGGCTGCTATAACATGGAGTTCATGGACTTCTGTCAATGATATGCAGAAACTCTGCCAGCAGGGAAAAGCAAGTGAAATCCCATTGTATTTGAGGTATTGCTCAAATTCATCCCATTGATGAATTTGAGGTATTGCTCAAAACATCAAAGGCAGATATTGTTGGGATATCAGAGACGTGGTGTCACACAGATATAAGTAATGCGGAACTGGAATTTGGGGAATACAATGTGTATAGAAAGGATAGACAGGACAGGAGGGGAGGAGGGGTTATGCTATTAATTAAGAAACACATAAAGTCCAAGGAAGTGAAGCCAGTTGACATCGATGGACAGGGCAGTGCCGAATCAGTTTGGTGTGACATAAGCATAGGGAAATCAAAATTGAGAGTAGGAGTGTGCTATAGGCCTAATGACTCTGATGAGTATAATAAGATATTGTACAGGGAAATAGAGTGGGCCAGTAAATCAGAGAGTCTTATAATGGGGGATTTTAATTTCCCAGATATTGACTGGAATTTGTGGGTTGGTCACTCGCACACTAGCAAGGCTTTTGTGGATTTATTGGATGATTGTTTTCTACATCAGCATGTTCGTGAGGCAACAAGAGGGAGCAATACTCTTGATCTGATTATCAGTAGTGACTCTTCGTGCATTAAGAACCTGCAGATAAATGAACCACTAGGTGGCAGTGATCACAGTGTGTTGAAGTGGGATTTACTCAAGGAGGTAACTACCATCAGAGGTAAAGGGAAGGGTTTTTGTTTTCGTAAAGGCGACTATGATGGTCTGAGACAGTATTTAAATTCTGTACAGTGGGACCAACTGATGATGTTACCAACAGCAAACTCAAAATGGGAAGCATTCAAGGAACTAATCTTGGAGGCTACCAGGCTTTACATACCAACTAAGAAATATTGTTCAAGGTTTAGGCCTAAATGGTTGTCAGATGAACTAATGAGACATGTGGCAGAGAAGAAAAATGCATGGGATACATATAAATTAATGGGTGACATGGAAGCCTATGATAGATATAAGTTGGTCTGTAACCAAGTCACAAAGGAGATTAGGCAGGCAAAGGCAGACTACGAAAAATCCTTGGCAAAGGATGCAAAGAAAAACAGAAAAGAGTTCTTTACATACTTGAACTCGAGAAGGAAAGGGATGAATCAGATTGGTCCACTGGATATTGATGGTTCAACAGTTGAGGATCCTGCTCAGGTGGCTAACAATCTAAACGAGTATTTTGCATCTACATTCACGCATGAGGAGTTATTCAGGAAGGAGAATGATGTAGGTAAAGTAAACATTGGCAGTGAGCTGGATGATTTTGTAATAACTGAGAGGAAAGTGGAGGAGAGATTGTTGAGGATAAACATAAAAAAGGCACCTGGGGTGGATGGGATCTATCCAGTTATATTAAAGGAGGCAGCAAAGGAAGTATGCAAACCCCTAGCCATAATTATGAGAGCTTCTTTGGACTCAGGGGAGGTACCCATAGACTGGAGATGTGCAAATGTAACCCCAATTCACAAAGATGGATCAAAGGCTGACACAAGTAATTATAGACCTGTTAGTTTAACTTCTGTTCCAGGTAAATTAATGGAGGCACTGGTTAAAGAAGCACTGCAGGATCATCTAGACAAGAATTCAGTTATAGCTCAGACGCAGCATGGTTTTGTTAAGGGCAGGTCTTGCCTGACCAATTTGATTGGATACTATGATGTAGTCACAAAAGAACTGGATGCAGGGAATAACTTTGATATTATATATTTGGATCTTAGAAAGGCTTTTGATACTGTTGCACATGGAAGACTGCTGCACAAATTGGAGCAGTGTGGCATTGGAGGCAAATCGCTACTATGGATAAGGGGATGGTTGAGTGGCAGAAGACAGAGAGTGGTAATCAATGGACACTGCTCAACGTGGACTAATGTTATTAGTGGAGTTCCTCAAGGTTCCGTGTTGGGTCCGTTGTTGTTTTCGGTGTTTATGAATGATATTGATGATGGGATATCAAGTTTAATGTCCAAGTTTGCAGATGATACAAAGGTTGGCAGGGTCGTTAAGGACACTACTGACGCTATGCTGCTGCAACAGGATCTGGAAAGGTTGAACAGATGGGCTGAGAGGTGGCAAATGAAGTTTAACATTGACAAATGTAAAGTACTACATATGGGAAACAGTAACCCCAGAGCAACGTATCAACTCTGCGGTACTGCACTGACAGTGGTGGAGAATGAAAAGGACCTGGGGGTAATTGTGCAGGGAGATATGAAGTTCTCTGAGCAGTGCAGACGAGCTGCAAGAGTAGCTCATGGTGTCTTGTCAATGATATACAGGAATTTTTCTAGCAGGGATAAGGAGGTGATTATTCCCTTGTATAAGGCAATGGTTAGGCCACATCTTGAGTACTGTATACAGGTCTGGAGGCCTCATTTCAAGAAGGATGTAGAGCTGCTGGAACGGGTACAGAGAAGGGCAACAAGATTAGTAAATGGAACAAAGGGTTGCTCTTACGAAGAAAGGCTTAAGTTTTGCAAATTACAGAGTCTGGAGACTAGGCACCGGCGAGGTGATCTGATAGAGGTGTATAAGGCCTTGAAT